>NW_018405595.1:486005-605322 GCF_002113885.1 Mizuhopecten yessoensis
GCTTCGGCAAGTCCCTCTCGTGAGCAGGGGGTGGCCCTTCCTGTCCAGGAACTCCCTGGAGTAGGGGAGGGGCAGCCTGACCCTGGCTTGGCACAGCCAAGGGTCGAATTGTCCGGGAACGCCCGTAAGCTTTCGCGCTTGCCTTCGGTTATGGACTACCGGCCGCCGGTCAATGACTCTGTCAGTGATCCCGGCATTCCAGGTTGTTCTGTCGTTGGGGACAGTCTTGGTGCCGGGCCTGTTCTTTCGGGGTCAGGTCCTGGTGTGACAACAGACTTTCTTTAGGGATTGTCTGTGTCTACCGGGATTAGTGACGCGCAGCTCACTAATCCCGGCACCAATGCTGATCAGGCGTACCCTCCCGGTCAGTTACCCGGACCGGGTCCTATTAGGTCCGGTCCTCAGCTTCATTCTTCTGGGAACCTGGGGGGTTTCCCCCCAGGTGTTAGGTTTGCTGGACAGGGGGCCGGTTTCCGGCCTCCGTTTTCCCCTGGCTTAGGGTATACGGGTGCCTGCGGGCAACCATCCTTGGGCCGCCCTTACCAGCCTGCGGATGGTTTTGGGTTTCGGCAGCATTCCGGCAGTTACGGGCCTAGCCCGTACATGTCCGGGTTTCCACCTGGAGGGAGTGGCGGTCCACCTTCGCCCTTTGGGCAAGTTGGCCAGCCCCAGTCTCAGGCAGGCCAGTTTGGCCAGTTCTTGGGTCACTCCCAGTCCGCGGGACCTTTCCCTTATCCTCTGGGATATGGGTTTAACCCAATAGCTTTTCCGTCGTGGAATCCTTGGGGTTTGGTCTCTCCCTCGCGGAGACGTGTTAGCAGTTCTGTTGACCCCCCCCAACTTTCTGCTACTTCGGGGGCCTTATCGGCCGGTCCTAAGAAGGTGTGTCGGACCTTTAGGACTTCTGCCTCTCGGGCAGGCTCGTTGGTCTCTGGGTCCAAGGGTAGGGCTTTGGCTACTAAGCCTAAACCTACAGCCACGGCCGTTAGGCGCACTGCACCTAAACGTCGGTACGGGGAGCCTTCTCTCGGGTTGGCCCCTCTGGCTGGCCCATTTCCTCCGCCCGAGGCTTTTGGTCTGGATGGTGTGAAGGCTATGGACGTTGAGGGCGCGGGTATGGCAGAGGACGATGATGTTGTTCATCTTTCACCTGGTTGCTCGGATATAGACGCTGGTCTTTCCGAGTCGTCTGATGACAGTCCTCAGGAGGGCTTGCCCTCAGAGGAGGACTTCCAGGATGAGGGTGACCCTGAGGCTGCTAAGGTTGAGGCCCAGCATGTGTTGTCCGGTATGCGGGGCCTTAGGGCCGACGTTTCCCGGATTCTTGGGGAGGAGGTTTGCCCACCACCTTCGGCGTCATCTGTCCCCGAGTTCACCACCATTTTGGGTTCTTTGGTGGCTCCTCGGGTGTCCACTCGGTCGGACCGCTCTCTGCCAGAAGGCTTCACGGGGAGGTTTTCCACTTTTTAATTACTTTCGGGGCTTTATTAGGGGGTTCCTTGAACCTTTTCCCTACCTTGAGCATGTCTCGAGTTTGTCAGCCTGGTCTGCCTGGATTGGAAGCANGATCACTCCGTGGCTCTGTCATCGAGATATGGGTTACGTCACGGTAGGGAGGTAGGGATATTTGAATCTTTTGTTTTTGGGCTACAAAGATGGGTGTAGGTATTGTATATGCATACTAAAGTTATGGTAAGTATTACATCATGAAAATTGGTTTTACTTCAAAAACCTCAAGTTTCATAATTGTTGTAAAATAAATAAAGTTTATATTTATATTTATGCGATAATGTTTTTAGTAACACTTCAGAAATCATTCCAAAGAATGTAGAGCTCATTCTGAGATTTTCATACATGATTTTGAAGGGTATTCCTGTAGAATCCAAAAACACAGCAAGGTTGTTTTTTAATTTCTATTTCCCTTGAGGTGACATCAAACATCGTCTGTGATTTAGTGATAGACATTTTCCGCTGAGCAAAATGTCAATTTAATGGCATCACTTATCGCACTTGAATGCCGTTAGAAAACGTCAAATGATATGGCACTGAACATTTTGAACCAAAACCGTAACACTTTTCTCTGGCATACGCAGAAGTGGGTGAATACTGTTCTCCGTGACACATATCTATCTACAACACTTTTAACAGGCTTTCGTGAAGCGAGCTAGACGAGACTTATAACAGGCTTTAGTGAAGCGAGCTAGACGAGCCTTATAAAGGAGGTAGCGGTATGGCAATACTGATAAACGGAAACATAACGAACGTAAAACAAATGTTGTCACGGTAGTGTTTTGATAAGTATGCAAACATTAATGCCATGCAATGCGAACATGTGAATATCCAGCCGATGAAAACGGGAAATAGTTTCAGTAAGTTCAAGATATATTTGCTTATTTATGTACCTAAATGCATCACAAGCTGCAGTAATAGGACACATTTGTCCTGACCAATATATATATCGTATACAAGGACCAAAATGTGTATGTTATTTACACAATAGTCTTAATTAATTCTTTTATGCATGGAAGTTTAATCTTAATACCTTACATCTTCTTATGTTCACGTACATACACAAACCAAACTATATCAAAAGGTATGGGGTTACCTGCCCGACTACGTGGGTTTTCTCAGGGTACTCCGGTTTCCTCCCACAATAAAACCTCCCGCGCGCGCGCTAACGTCCGGGCCAATAAGAGTGATTAATCTAAGTTAAAATAACTTGTTTCATAATTAATCAAGTTTAAAAAAAAAAAAAAAGGTTATATCAACTATGTTAGAAATCACTATTGTAACCAGCTGCAGCGTATGTTACTACATCACTGTATGTATGTATATTATAACCATTTAGTTATAAAACAGCAAGAAAAGTGAAGACAACGCACATTTATTGAAGTTCATATATGTTTCACTCATCCTTGAAATTTAAATTTAAAGCTATTAAAATCAAAACTGGGTGTATATACTCCCTTTTACGTGTTTATCAGTACTGTTATAAAAGAGCTTTGTCAAGTCACATGGCCTGAATCGGAAATCTGTCAAACTCTCATACTGTCATACTGCTATGGAACGGCATTAGTTGTAAAGAAAGGGACATATTGACTACAGCGCACACTGCACTGAAGATATCGACTAATTACGAGTAATTGGACGAACGACACCAGTGATTTTATGTTGAACTAATTTGTCCCGTATAAGCCATTAGCGTAATTAGCTTCTGTGTAAGAAAAAGTACATATCCATGTTGAGCTGCAATATGCGTCGCAAAATATGAACAAAAAGTCACTCAATGTAATGGAAATTGCAATATTGTAACAAAACATGGTTTCTGTTGATCTTATTATACTTAATTACCAATACTGTTGATAAATAATAGCATGGCATACCTAGCGAAAGTAACCAATACACGTGAAGCCTTGTTGTCACATCAGCCTAGTAATGACATAATACGAATTTCTTCTGGATGTCTAATATTAATTTTATACAATTTAGAGGTTTTTTAACAGTATAAACTAAGTGTAAAAATACATTAAGCTAACCAGCCTTTGCATAAACGTAAATGTCCTGATTGCTCGATGCTTGATTAGCTTAACGAGTAATGTTTGTATTGAAGTTGAACTGTTGTAAGCTTTGGAGCATTGGGCCCAGTAGCAATGTACCGTACTACAATACTATGGCAGGATATCAAGGGT
The DNA here is from genome assembly GCF_002113885.1 of Mizuhopecten yessoensis. NCBI lineage: Eukaryota > Metazoa > Mollusca > Bivalvia > Pectinida > Pectinidae > Mizuhopecten > Mizuhopecten yessoensis. The sequence continues at coordinate 489,695 of NW_018405595.1, forward strand.
CATACTAAACAGACGACAACATTTATCAAATCATTGCCTGAATCTTATTGACAATTGTCGATAATATAAACCTACTCGTGGACATAAGGTCACTAATTTACGTAAACGATTACGAATCAATAACATGATTCTGCATGTACATGTGTTTAAACTATTCCTTTGTTAAAGCCTGCATGCTAATATACTATATAAAGATTGACTTACATATTTATAATTAGATGATTCGTTGCGTAGGAGAGTGGAGAAAGCAAAAGTAATACTTTTGAGTAAGCTAGTTAAATTATTAAGAGTAATGTAAATGAAGGCGGGTCTTCTTACTGTAAACCGGGAAATATTTGTCGTAGTTTAATGTTCGCCTTCTTTGCCTTCCGTAATGAGGCCGAAGTTATCGTTAGAGCGAACATTTGTAAACAACATACTAAACCTAGCCATCAACTGTGAAGGGCGAAATAAGCACTTGGTGAAGGCGCATTCTAACCAGGGTAGGGCTAAAGTTTGATTGGGCGAAAGCTTCCAGGTAAACAGTGTCCTATTACTTACAAATTCCCATTTCCTCGCTGTACAGTATGAATTACGCTCTTTTTTGCCTTTACGAAATAAGCGAGATACACTTCCACACGCAGACATGTCGATGTTAACAGTATATAGAAACCAAAGCGATATATGGGAAGCATTTAATATCCTCGTGTTCTGTAATAGAATTATTATCACCTACCATGGACATCGTCATGAAAAAAGAAAACGTCTTCGAATGTCAATGATAAAAGATAATTGTACTTACATGTGTAACAGAACAGTTAACGTAAGTTTCAATTTTCAACGGCAAAGGTTTAATTGAAATATATAAGAATATTTTCTATATCTTATGATTTACACACTCCTTTACTTAACTCCAGTGCCCGGGTGTTAACACGCCGATGTGAGAAGATATTCTCAATTAGCACTTGCTATAAACAGTTGTTTACTGTCTTTGCCAACGTTCGTGGACAATAAAAATTGTATCCTAAACAATAACATTTTATCTCACGGTGATTCATTATTCAAAGTGCTGTCTGGGGATTGCATATCTGTCTAAAAAATGAAATACGGAAACAAATGTTCGACTATGATATCCTATTTGTCAAACGAAAATTGACAATTTGTTAAAACAATTCGTCATGCATTTGAAATTAATTGATGAGATTCAAGTTTAATCAAATGTTAATGATGCGTCAAGTTTCCAACGACGATGAAATTATAAAAAATGAAAATCTAATCATGTTAGCGACACTGTCATAAAAGCATAGCATACAATGTGTATTTAAAACGTGTACTAGACGGAAATGCAAGAGTATACAGTCACATGTCTGCACACATTTGTTATATTATTTGTAATATCGACCAACGTCAACGTATTCAGTATAAAAATATCAATCTTGCATGTACAATAACTGAGAAAATATTGAAAATGAAGCTGAAATTCCGATTCATTTAAAAGGTCAAACCTATTTATCAAATAAGAAAACCAAAAACATCATCAGCTGAATACACAATAACGGAAATTCATACCTTTGTGTTTACCGAGCTTTGGTAGGGTAACATTAATGCAAATATTTCTTCGTAAGAATTCTTAAATTTATATATAAATAAATAAAGAAATCATTGTGTTGTGTCCTTTTATATGTACAGTACAATGCAGGAATACATGATAACGGTAATGAAAAAGACTAAGCCAGACGCTAAGGAAAAACCAACTCAATAAGGACACCATCTACTTTTACAAATCTCGGATACATTTAAATCAATGATTAAGATTACGTAACAAATTTGCTATCCGTAGTTACTTTTAAAATCATCGTCCTGCTACAACAGTAGATAAACTATTTATGTAAGGTATATATCATACAGTAGAAAACAGACGGTATAGTTCCATCATTTGTTCACCAGATTGGTGGCGTTATAAGAGAGCTGGCTATATATCACGGGCCAAGTATCTTGGAACGGAGCCTTGACAGAGATTTTGGTGGTTGGCAGAGTGAAATGAAAGACACATGTTGAGATTTCACTCTAGAAAAGGAGTTATAAGGCGTTCTTATTCGGGGACAACAATCGAAATTAAAACTTAAAAGGAAGACACACAAATACCTTTAAGAAGGTACATATGTCATATGTGTATTCGATTCTGCTTGGAAAACATCGCCTGTATGTCGTTTGGAGGACTTTCCATGCATACTATTTGAAGGACTTTGTGTTTACGCTAAGAAGAACCCATTGCCTGAGATTTTCGGAAATACATTGAATGTATGCAGTTTGGAGGTCATTCTCTTTAATGTATTTGGAAGACTTTTCCTGCACGCTATTTTCAGGTATTGTCTGTACGCTATTTGTAAGACATTGTGTTAATGTGTTGTGTAATATTGACGACACTGCCTATTAAGTATCGGGAAGGTATCTCCTTGTATACTACGTGAAAGGCACAGGCAGCAAAACTTTTGGGACGCCTTGTATGTGAATGCTGCTTGGAAGGTATTGCTGATATACTAATTGGAAGATATTGCCCTATACGTTATAGAAAACTTTGCCTATTCGTTATATGGAAGGCACTGTGTGTATATTTTTCTGCTACGGTCTTTGGAAGACATGACATGCTTTTTCGAAAGAACTTCTTGTATACTGTTTGGAAGGCAAAGCTTTTATGCTATTTTGAAAACATAGTTTGTACACCATTAAGAATGAATTATGTTAAGAGTGTTTAGAAGAAAATTATTATTTTAAGTAATTACCGCAGTCAGCAAACGTCGGACTTCTCATAAATAATTTCGACACAAAACAATTTTGTAAAATCTGCCGCGGGATTTTAATGTTCATCAAAATTGTTATTTAATTGATGAATGTTTTCACCATCGCAATATTCCTTCGCAAACATAAAATACCAGTTAGCCAATTACCTGGCACGTCAATAGACGCTATTTGTGTAGTGGTCTTTCCCTAGCTAACTATATAAGCGGAACCTCAACGTATTACAGTGATGTACTATCAAATTGTTCGGCCATAATAAATAACCTCAGACCATTCATTGCTTCCGGTAAAAATCTTATCACTCAATGAAACTTACATGTTTTAGACATTCATAGCTATTCAATAAGTTTTGCGTTCAATTCTTTCATTTCATGGATTGGTTTATGTGTCAGAATAGCAGCGGTGTGTGTGTGTGTGTGTGTGTGCGTTTGTGTGTGTGTGTGTGGGGGGGGGGGTAGTATGTAACTTACGTCACAATCAGCTGTCCTTGACCAAGCCAACGCCTTTACAAGATGTCCATAAATGCTATACATTTGCGACACGTTAACTGCTTTCTTAATCAGTTACGTTGAGATGAATAGAAACGATGTGACTTGTCAAGTCCAACAGACACAGATGTTTAGGCCAGTATAGCTTTACCTAGGTAGAACCCGCAACGGTGTGCTGATACCACAAAAGAAAGACAAAAAACAACAGCATACATCTGGGTTAAATACTCAAATTGTAAACAAAATAGGATGCTTATAAGAGAAAATAACAGAACGAAATCACACATAGCAAATAATGCCGGACAGGTTACCGTCCTATATATCAAATAAGTTTCCGAAATCATCCAGCCAATAAATCGCAACCATCACAATGGCCTTCTAAGACTCTGGGAAACATTCACAGGATGGAACATCAAAATGATATAATACATTGTAACTATATCCACCCGCAAAATACATTGTTTTATATTGTAACGCATTAAATTCAATGGCACAAGCCGGAGGATATTTACAGGAGTAAAAGAAACATACAGAACGCCCAATTCAACGAACTTGCACATGCCACAAAGATACATGAACGTGTAGCAGCGACCATCAAAACAATCATCACATATCATATAACTCAGGACAGACACGTGATTGTCTGAAACTTCAAAGTGACGGGCAAAGACGACAGATTAAGGAATCCGCTGTTATCCGCCACAGTGACCGGTCATAACTGTGACGGGGTCCTACAATCTATCACAAATATATGATCAGTTGTTATGAAAAGCGTGTACAAAGTGATTTGTAGCCTCCTTCTGGTTGTCATATAAGTTCATTCCAGGTCCCTACCTATTACCTGAGTATCGATAATACTATATATGATACATGTAAGGTTGTAGGGGTGCTCACTGTTCTTTTAACTGAAAAGTTACAATATTTTGGATATTTGAACTACAGTAAAATGTCATCACCGACCTTAAAAGATGTTTCGATGTAATTCATTCTATATCCTATTTAACAATAGCCTCCTTTTTTGATAACATATTATAGATATTAAATATAGTCATAAGAACCATGCTATTGTACATGTATATGCATTTGTAAAGTGTTACATGTATATAAAAAATATTGCATAGTTGTTTAAGATTTCGCGATTTTGTTTCAGGCACGTTTTCGGGTGGTTTTTTTTCGCGAATCACACTTTCTGTAAGACTATTATGGAGCACCTCGCACCTCCGAGTGCTAATTTAGTTCAATGGTATGGCGTAAGCTAAAGTTGTCTTCTATATATGAGCCTAATGAACCCAAATTATATTTATAGGTTTGTTACGGTCTTGGGGAGAGTCTGTGGTTGAGAACAGGAAAACTTGGGGTAACAACAATATCGGTAACAATTAATCTGTTTCCGGCAACATGCTATCGATATTGTAGTATACGATCTTGATATTCGCTGACACTTTTGTTTCTGTTGAAACCGGCAAGACTATCTCATAGAACGTTTCAAGGTTGATATATTATGAAAATGCATAATCGAAGACGTAAAGATTATGTTTCAAAGACTATGGTAGGGACTATTGCAGTCAAATGTAAATCGCCATTTGCTAGGCATACAGCACATGTTTTGTTAGACTTAATGTTGCTAGCACAAGGTAAGAGCTCGAAGACCGATAATATTGTTTTCATTTCTTATTTATATTGTTTTGAAATGAACTATTACGAACAGCTGTGCTGAGTAATTTTAACCTCGGACGACGTAATGAGATTAACCTTTTGGTCCAGATTTAATTTTAATACCTGCGTTTGGATCTTTCATTTATCTTGTTGACATCATTTTGGCGGTATTTGTTTCTAATTTCAACTGTGAGATTTTCTTTATTGAATTTTGTCCATATTTTATTTAGACTTAGTAGCATCAACTCAGTTAACATCTCGAACGTGTGAACCTGGATGTTTTGGCCATGATCTAAAATATTCACGAGATGCAAATTGTTGCGCATTTTTATGTGTTAGCGAAATGAGCGAAATTAAAACCCTCGTGAGTATTAGCAACTGTGCAGTAACTAATAGTTTCCAGTTAAAATCCAATTACGTTTCACGAGTATGATATAAAACTTTAATTTTTAACGATTGCGCTATTGTGAAATAAAAATTATATTCAACCAGAAAACCATTAAATACTGTGTTAATTATATTTTAGAACTTTGAAATGAAGCAAATGTCACCACGCGTCACTGGTAGAAATGTAACAAATAGTGTTATTTTTAACAGTCCCTCATAGTCGACTTTCAATGATATCGCGTAAAAATAAGGTAGACACTGTATCCGTTGCAGGATAACAAATCCGGTCATACAAGCTTCAGAAAGAGGCACAGCCGACGGAAGCAGATCGACTTTGGTCTCCTCTGTGTTCCAAGTGCACGTGAAGAGAGTCGAATCTGCACGGTTTCTCTTACCGCCATGAAATTGGACATATATGATCAATTATGATATTTAGTGAGAGTCTGGAGGAATTGATACGATAGATCAATACTAGTCAAGTAACACGTAATATCTAACGATACCCTTACAACAATAATAATGTTTTTTCCACGTAAATGCAGTCAAGTCACAATTAAAGAATACCGTTTAAAAAAAAAATCTTTACTGTATATAGTACGTGAACGCTGTATGTGAATCAGTCGTATATGTTTTTGTCGGTTATTTATTTCTTATGTTACCACTATGCTGTATAAGCCCCTTTTCTAACTCTACATTATATAGGCCTGTCAATAATGGATCATGCGTTATTTCCTAGGAGCGTCATTATATGTTTTTGTTCATCCTCAGTGACGTGTTCAGATTATTATGATATGTAGTCGTGATATTGTTCGTACGGTAAGTTAATCTAAACCACAAACAGAAATGGATTTGTCCCGAGGTGATTGATTAAATTTAAGTTTGACGCCAAAGTGTGACATGTACATTTCACCAGTTCTATGCTACGTTTTATATGGAAAAATAGTGTATTGAGAAATTTCAATAACCTTATTGATGTACGCAGATACATTAGTGCAGTATTCTCTCACATTTCATTATAAATACAAAATAAATGAACAGATCAAATACATTAGTTCAGTTTTTAAAAAGAAATATCGTCAATACTTTAAAATGGCTTTCCGCTGATTTTCGATATTTTTAAAAATTACTGACATGGATATACGCGTCTATTTCATATTACATTGTATGAAATAATCAAGTATTAAGATATTTTTTATTTTAATAAAAATCTCGCGAAATATAATGAAAAGTTCATGACGAGTTTCATTTGTCCTAGATATAATAAAGCCGCATTTAGAAATATTCTTTTTAATATGTGATAAACAAAGTTTTGCTAATATTACGAAAAAAACACGTTTTATTCCAAAATGTTGGCTAATGATCTATTGCCTCATATATGACATCATAGTAAAACTTACAATGTACGTCAATTTGTTATAATTTGATGACGTCTCAATATTTCATACAGTATATGTCTTACATGCGTTCAGACACAATATTATGAAATGTATTTCTTATTTATTGACCGAAACTTATTCTTTATCTTTTTTGAATCTTTTTCTACCACATATCTTTTGAACTTTTTTTCGCTGACAATATTTTGTTTTAATTTCAAATCGTAGTCTTTATACAGAGAAATATTACAAAAACGGCAGGAACGGATCATTATCTAAGATGTGTTTGTATCTTTATGCATAACCAAACAGTATAAACTTGATCTAACGGCATGTTATCGAAATAGACATATATTTGTAGTGTCAGTTTAGAATGCCGGTAGCGTGATCGTGTTCAGTCAATATTGAGATGAATAGCCAGACCGTCAGGTAAGGTCTGACAAACAAAGATCTGCCGGCGAAACCTTGGTTAGATGGTACAACAAATATAGACCTCCTGTCGGATCGAAGTTTACTTTGATGAGCCCTTTACGGTGGGCCAATATATCGATTCCTTTGTTTACATGGTGTAGAATGAGGTTGATACCTTATGGAAGATATTAACTGTCGTTATAAAAATTCAATATGAAATTACATAGAAATTGTTATATGATTCTTGTATATAATCGTACACAGTATTTGTCGTGAAATGTAGCTTGTTAAAATATATAACACTAGATGACCATGTGACGTCAGAGCCAAAAGGAAAACTATAAATAATATACAACATAGTTTAGTTAACCCCAGAAGCGTATGTGAATGTTGACCCTGACACGTGTATATTGTTTATTCAATATTATATATGTACATGTAGAACAAATCAATGTGAAATAAAAGGTCACGTCGACATACGTAAAATAATACTTGTGGTGTTTGTATTCATACAAGTTATTTTGATATTGAGCATTTTCGAGAGGATACAATTTCGTGGTTTTCGTTGCCACATATTTGATGTTTGATCTGACCATGCTTTACTTGTTTCAATAGAATAACAACCACAAAACGACAAAATACGTGAATTTGAAGGTAAAGATAATTACAAAATACCAATCAAATGTTCGGGCAAACGACTGTTCTGAAGTTTATAACACATGTTTAATGCCTGTTTGTTAGCATTCCTTCCTTCACACAGAGTTAACGAGTAATATGCCAACGGTGCTAATATTCATGTCGATCTGTATATATTTTATAAACATTAACTATAAAAAGGATTTACTATGTTCAGGAGCTTAGTCATGTATCCATTCGAGACATTTTGATATAAGAAATGAACGGATTGCTTCAAAAATATGTATTCTAATGAAGCAAGTAACCTCCGTATCAGACAATTCATTTTCCGTTCTTGCGTCACTCTACAGTATGCTGTGTTATGTATATATAGTCTCTCGGAGACGGCAAGTACCTGCAAAAGGTTTGCGACGTATAAAAAGGACATTACCAAGCGGAAACTAACACCTTCTGTGGCATTGTCTGAACCAATAAATCATTGCAAAGGAAGTTTCCTAGCATTACCTCATTAACTTAGCTATAAGGACGATTCAAGAAATCGGTTATCCGAAATCTGGTTAGCTTCACGAAAATTGAACGCAAATATGCAATGTCAGATACTCATGAATACTACAAGATATCAAATAACCGTTTAGTTAATTACTTTTGAATTATCGCATAAGGACAGGACAGTTAAAAAATGATGTTTATATAGAGAAGCTTTGGATTTTTTGTTATTTTAGATTTTATATTTTGACACCTTAAGCTATTAATGCTTTGAAGAACTCCTTCAAGAGTTTTAGTGGGGATGCGTTGTAACGCTGGAACTTGATTGTGAGATTTTAATTAGGGAAGTTGGCCGACAGTAACTGTTATCTCTAACAATTGTATGAAAACTATTTATCCTGTAGATCATTCATCTTTAATCAATAGTGAAACATTGTCTAGATATAAAGAGGGTTATTTGGACAAAATGACACATCGGGGGGACATTATTCTCTCGTGTTACTAACTATTGTAGCCATACTATGATAATATCAGACTAATCTGACATGTTTAACGATGACATAACACTCCTTTACGCTTTCCAACACGTTTATAATCTAAGCTTTTGATTTTATGCGATTCATCTTTTTTTATTTGTGTTATTCATCCAAACATGGCTAACACATGGTTAGAACACATGAAGTAGATGCCGTTTCCCAATTCCTTTTTGTTGGCGGTTCTTCAGTCATTGTCATGTTCGTCAGTATCAAACCTGGACTGTAAGTTTTCGCCTGTGTAGACTAAATATTACAACTCATTAAAGAACAATAAAGACATAAACAAAAAACTGAGACATGCAAAGAGAAATTCGTCATAAAGTATGAATAGCATCTGCAAGTGACCCGTGGTTATGTGAGAGTGATGGATATTTTCCTGTGCCATGTAGACAGACATTTCAACCTGAGTGTAAGACTTTTAGAGCTAAGCACATGTCTTCGCCGAGTGCACATCTTCAGGGTGATTAAATAAGCGTTTATTATGCCATATTTAACACTTGTCACAGTGCCTGTCATCAACTCAGGGGAAATAAGTAAGTCACCAGCGAGCAAAGGCACATTGAACAAGTCGTTATTCAAGGTAAACACTAAAATCGCCTAGCGTGTATTATAAGGATGTTTCCCCAGGTACATGTACATAGCCAATATTACTTTCTTTTAAAATTAATTCCATATTACATAATATGGCTCTACCAGCATCAGCAGTATATAATGCGAATGCATTGCGCGATGTGTGACTTGTCAATAACGTATTGTTACGCAGTTTTGTTATTACATTGAAATAAACGCCCACTAAACATGTGTGACAGTGTCAATAATGTATCTGACAGCCGATAAAATTATTATGCAAACTGGCTTCAAAATTGAACACCGTGCATAATTTCTGTCTTGAACTATGGAATAAATTCTTTAAAAACGTAACTGTATGATTTGAATGCCAGGCTGATATATTTGTGTGTTTTGTACATTTTACATGAAACGGCCATCTATAAAAAGCACGTTACTTGATATAATGTCATTCAAAACTATATGTGCATTCAACAATTTAGAAATCTGCCTTACGTCAACATCGAGAAGGTATAAACAAATAAAATTTCGGCTTAGAGCAAAGCGTGATATTGTCGAAATTACAAAATGTGTACCAAATCCTTTTAGACAAGTAGCACGGTGATCTAGGACCGCCAGAAGCAAACATAAGACATTTAACGTGAAGCATCTGTGTTCTATCAGGATGTCAAATACTTCGTTAATAGCCGTAATCTCTTCTGACTTCGAAAGTTTAAAGAAACTTGTTCGTTGGACTTTTACAGAAACAGGGATCGATTCCGCAATCTCTGCCAAATCGTTACGTCAATAAACCACAAACAATCGGTCCTACTTTTGCGTTAAGGGCATACTTACTTTACATTCAACGTAAAACTATAGTTATCTTCACTAAAATCAATGTACAGTAATGTATGAGGAATTCTGCTATTGGCGTATCTACTTTACATCTGATTATATGAGAAGATATGTTCATTCTTCATGGTAATGACTTAATATTTTAGTTTTCGTAGTGAAATTTAGAATAAGCATTGGTTTGTTTTAAAGGATATGTACACATAAGTCTGGTTTGGGACCTCTTATTTATCGATGTTCTCAAGTCAAAATATCGAGATTGTATTTGAACAACTACGGTTCAATTGTGGCCTGTGATGATTTTTTCTGGGATCTTTCTAAAATAAGTCGAAGTTATGCACAGACTTGTTTCATAAAGCAGCTTACCAGTCTCTATATACGGATTGAATGTCTACACAATCACTCGTACAATGTACGTACAAGATAAAAAGGTAGGATACCGGCTAAGGCTTATACGTATCTAGTGCCATATAACATCGACGTTACGTCATTAAGTGATCTTGTGTTGTCAAACTTTTTCAAATTTCAACAAAAACAAGATCAATGGATATGTTGTTTCAAGGTTTGTGTAACATTTTAAGGTTTAGTTGGGCCACTATGGCTAAACTTAGATCAACATGATTCCGACAGATGTTACCAATGTAACCGATTTTAAAATATGACTGCATCTTTCGTCCTGGCTAAAACGTTTAACTGGATGAAACTGACAAATTGACATCTCTAAAGTGTTGCTTCATCAGATTTCAATCAGATTTTAAGTGTCAACGGCACATTATTTGAGGTTTTCCGCGAATATATGAAAAAACTATTCTGTTTATTACGGTTCCCATGTACAGATTATCCGTATACCGCTATGAAGTATGCTGCGTTACGAGGTCACACCAATGGCAGTCGGGACTATAGTGACGTTACAATAACTTAAACACATGAAAACTACTTCTGAAACGTTATGTGGTTCGACTATATACGCTAAACTACATTTTATGGTTTTTGATTTAGCACAACTGGTCAATACCCCAATTAACTACTAAGTGAATAATTCACAAAAGGAATCCTTCATTAAATCACCCGAAGACTACACTTCGACATTTGTAACACAGTCATGTGAGTCCTTGGAAAATCAGCTTTACTTGAAAGTGTCATCTCATTTACATACAGAAACTGGAAAACACTTAACTCCGTCACATACTTTAGAAGGGAAACACATCCGTCCTAGAAAGGATTTTGTTATGTTCTGGCCTGAGAAAAAAAACTAGCCTTTCTCTTTGAATGAATGTTCAACAATGAGGCCAAAAGTGTGGTATTGCCAAGCAATGCGCTGAAATAATATTGGTTGGAAGTAGAGAGAGAAAATGCAACGGATGACACAGATTAACTTTGGTTGCTTTTTTGTCCTTACGTAGAGGGCACAAAAGCAAATACATAGTTCTGTAGCTATGCTGGGGTTCGCACATGAGTGGTATACAGAGGATAACAGCAAGTATGTTTTGGCTCTTTTCCTGACCTGAAGAGGTGGCTGATTACGGGTTAATCAGTTCTTATCGAAACGTATTGATAGCTGTATTTAAGAAACAAATCTATGCAAATGTATATATAAACACCCAATGTTTTAATTGATGTACATGTAGCAGATGTGTTTTATTATTTTTGTGTCCCCAAAGTGGAGAGTACACAACAATTTCTTAATCTGCAAAGAGTTCTCAAATTAGCTGCCTTTTGAGAAGCACGGACTGGGTAAATACAGGTATATGATATTTTCATTTTTTGAACTGTACGTTTACTCATAAAAAGCAGGGTTCGGTTAACAATACCCTACACACGGACAGTACTCCCCTCTTCGTTATAAATTGTATGTGTCGATGTATTTAAATAGATGATATGGTTTATCATTTTTCTTTTATTTTAAGCTTTGATTTTCACTAAATATTTATCATTTGACAGACAGATATTAATATATATTCTATACCAAGAGAGTGTGTGGACAATGCTAATTTGTGTAACATGTTTACTAGACCATCTTCGGGAAATTCATATTAAAAATAACAAGAGAATACAAAAGAGTTAACAAAACCATGATTCGAACTCAAAATCGATAAAATATGGGCAAAATATGAACAAAGGAAGATATACACTCTAGTATAATCACAAAGAGAAACCACCAGGAGTTTCGGAAGGGAAAATGCCTTCCGCTTCTATGTCAAATCTAAGTAATGGCACGTCCTCACAGCGAGAGCTCGGATAGTGACAACAAAACCACAAGGCGCTTTAATGAACATAATACAAATTATCGACCTTCTATATCAGACAAAGAAATAATATTTTTATCAGCGAGGTGACGAACTTAGATCTTGCCAATAGTCTTCATCAACGTGCAAGGACACTGTATTTTAAGTTTGTCCGTCAGCTGTTGACCTCTATCACGTACGTCATGATATGCAGAGCATAAAGTGTTCCTTTTCACATAAACATGTAGTCTCCTAATACGAATCGCTACTCAATGGTCTTAATATGTATACCTAAGGTAGAGAGTCCGAGCGCTCTGACTTACATTTGTAACGAGGAATAGATCAAACTTTTTTTGCATTTGTCTGATTTTGTGTTGCTTGACAAGTTACTATAATAAAAATCTATATTTAAACATGTATAACATCAAAAGGCCAAAGGGGATCCGATCACCTGATGTGACCCATAATTTGAAATTATTCAAAACCTTCCTTTGAATACAAAACAAAAACACCATATCATTGTCTTTTTCAAGATAAAGGAAAACATCAATTTACGAGGAAAATCAATTTAAAGGGCTGTATACAGTAACAAAAAGTGTTAGTACTCTCTACCTTAATAATGTTACATTTTGTAAAGTTGATTCAGGATACACTATTTAGCAAATAATGAAGAATGTAGTACCCAGTGATGGCGTCACCGATGGAAATAATTATAGTGTTTTTTTCATTAATAAAGACACGAAAGACAAATGAAAATCCTCTTAGTACGTATACTTTTTATCTTGGTTTCAGAATTATATCAAGAAAGAGCGCATACTATACTTACAACATAGAATATTCAACAAGCTCGCTGATAACATGTACTGCATACCAGTTTGAGGAAATTTAAATGTAGAGCTTATTCCCAGGAACAATATGTGTTGAAAACGTTACTATTACGTAAGTGAATTTGATAGCCATCCCCATGTAATATGCATGGCACGTCTGCAATAGCGTGTCTCAGTAAGTTACTTAAAGTCTTATCAGAGTAGAATACACGAATATCAGCATAACAGGATGAGAATAATATATTAAGGCGTATTATTTCAATTTGTTGGTAACAAACTTCGTGCAATATATGGATATAAAAGATTTGTGTTCATACCGGTATGAATGTCAAAAAAACCTTCCAAAACTAAAAAGTGTAAAGAATTAATATTTAAAACCTTATTATAAAAATCTTTTATAATGCATTCTGATATCATCAAGAACGTTCTTCGTGATTGTAAATACATTATAGTATATACAAATGGTATACATTGATTAACCTTTACATTGATTAACAACATTTATTCACGATTTCACAATCAATGTTAAGGAATGAAATTATAATTGGTTCAAATGTTACTGACTATCTGGGTCTAGTATTCGGCGAACCATCTTATCAATGTATATATAAGGTATGGGATTTTTGAATTTTGAATTATTTATTGGATGAAATCTTAGTATTCTTGTCGCATCTGAAGCTATTAATTATCCGATACTTTAAGTGCGTATATCTCGGTGAATTAGAGGACATGGTAGCGTCAGAAATCTTAACATATAAAGTACCAGGCAGTTTTCGTCAGCATTGTGTTCATTGAGTTATATATATGTGCAGAAAAAGATTACTTTTCCAAACCAAATGTTAATGAAAGGAAAGAGAGTTAAAAGTAAAAACGAAATAATGACAAGTGTGCCTCATCGTCAATACAAAACGTTAGTTGATGAGTGATGAGTAAGTTTCAAAACATGACAAATTCATGATAAGTTTTAAGACAGACGGTTTTACCAAGTGTACGTCACCCTGTAATGTTAAAACAAAGGACGTTATCATTCATGTACAATTATATCACTGGATCGAATCATTGTTCCGGTAAAAAATATAGAGAAACTAGAGACATTTAGAACCAGAAAAACAATGACAGATACAGCAGAATATCTCCAAAGTCGGATGTCGGTAAAGCACGGTTTAATTGTATATAATGTTGCTTCAGAGTTAATGAATGGTGAGATGATAACACGTTACAATTTCTATGTACATTAATATGTTTATTACATTCGATACTATCGATCAAATGAAAGTTAGCGAGTCATTCGTTAATCGGCATAACGAAAAGCTTTCTAACTTTGCCCTCCGAGTAGAGATATAAATATTTGCTAATGAAATCCTACAAATACATGCATATCGTCTTTGTGAAAGGATTCCGAGGAACAGTAAATCGCTGCAACCTTTGGCTTTGTGTTTGAAACACTGAACTGTACATTGGAGTGGGTTGTGCGAGACACAGATATTTGCCCGTAACGACAACGTGTGTTATATATCTTCCTTTGCTATATTATCCAGGTAGAATACTTAAAGTCTGAAATGATTAACACAACAAGGTGCAACATCAATAGACAATAGATAGAAATATAATTAAACCATAGCACACTAAACTACGTCACAGGACAAAGCTTCCTAATTTCAGATATTGTACTGCATCGTACATCGTATATTGCTAACCGGATATAACTACTTCAGATGAAGACCAATACTGAATCAGTGATTTTTTTAATGTAATCTAACACTTTGTTTCTTTTACAATATGTTTACTACATCAGAAACCGCTTGTTCTAAGTTCTTGTTAGCTGAACGAGTCTTTTATGAAAATGTTCTTACAAAGATATTTTGTCACACATCATCTTTCTCATTCCTTAAAATTGCGATTTAAATTTTATTTATTTATTTGCGTATTTGTATATTTTCTTATTTATTTTTGAATCATTTGTTTCTTTATTTATTTAAAACAACTTCTTTTATTTTTATAATAAATTGTCGTTAAGCTGACTTAACTTCAAACACATCGGTGGTCCATGTGAATTACACAGATACACCAATTCACACCTCTGTTAACGGTCTGCTACTTTAATTTGTGATGTAATGATATTTGATGAGAGAGGCTCAATGAACACTGAATAAGGGCACGTTTGAAACCCGCACTACATTACAAAACCCACATACCCACATCTTAACGCAGTAAACAAGACGAAGAAAAAATGTAGATGTCACGTGCTATGACTGAAAAAACATGATGCGCCATTGTACTACTAATTATATTTCACATTGCACTTGTTATAAGATTGGGAGCAATGTCAAAATATAATAAAATAATAAGACCAGGTCGCATATTATATCTTTATAGGGGTAGTAATACTAAAAAGCAATTCCTTTTTCATTTATTTTCAATTGTAAAGCGAATGTGGATTTAAAAGTATTTGGGTAAAATATCTGAGATTGATCTTTTTAGGAAAAACAATTTAGTGCACGGTTTAGGACTCACACAACTAAATCATTTACTATATGTTATTATTAATCTGTTTAGCTTATAACTTTAATATTTGAAGTTCAAAACTAATGGCAATTGTCAAGAGTCATAGATGCTCCGGAATATATCCGGAACCACATGTGGTACCCTCCATAAAGCTGCATGACAATTGAAAGAACGTTTACCACGGATTAAAAGATATGTGAAATGAATTTAATTTAATAAATTTAATTAAGTAAGTTAAAGCGAAAAAAGAGATTCGTGAACTTATTTTCGATAGAATACGTTCTAAAGTACAATTTACTTAAAGCTTTGTGATAGTAGTAGGACCTATTTTGTGTTAACACGTGAATTAAAAATGTAAGGTGTGAGTCATGGCGTCGATTAAGATTAACGTTAGCAATGAAGATCGATTAGCTGTATTCGTCGAAATGAAGATGATGCACTTAAATATTTATAGTTTTGCGGTATATTGCCCATAAGCCAGGATATTAAAGCAGCAATGTTATTATGTTCATACTTAGACGTAACAATATGATAGTTCATGAATTAAAACCATGTGAGAATGGCACCATCATTTGTTGTATTAGGTAGACCATGTGGATATAACAATATCGTAGTTCCAAAATGATCAATAAGACATACATAAAACAAGGAAAGAGACGTCGAGGGGGAGAGGGGAGGTTGGTGGACTGGGTCTGGGTGTGTGTTTGAAATCATATTATTTCATCCATCGGTAACGTAGACTCTGACTTTGTAACTTTAGCTGTGTGACATGAAGTAAAATAGTAATATTCATCTTTCAAATGCACTCTATTGACGATATGGAGATATTTGCGTCCGTAATGCTTCTTTATTAGAATTAAATACATGTAGTATGTCAACGTGTTTATGATATCCTGCTTTTGCGATAATTAATAAACAGGTATCGGTGAAAATGTCTTCAGGGCGAATTTGCTTATTGTACAGTAATATAACATAGAATGAACGAAGAAATACCGATTACCACAACACGTTTATGGAATTGCATGCTTATTTCATCATTCAACATTATTGTGCCAAAAAAGTGTTTGCGATAACATAAATATTTTGTTAGAAAACTTCAAAGTTGTGCAGAATTGTTCAGGAAACTATAAACACTTTTAGATAGAAAGTGATTCCTTATTTAGGAATTTATGAAAAAGTCTGCATTGTACAGTTCTAAATTCGGAGATGTTTCTGAAACGTATTCACAAAGTTTGATTACTTGAAACACTAAAATTAATCTTAAACATGATTTAGTGGGTTTTTTTATGCATGTTTGTAGATAATCATTAAGTCA
Source organism: Mizuhopecten yessoensis (assembly GCF_002113885.1). NCBI lineage: Eukaryota > Metazoa > Mollusca > Bivalvia > Pectinida > Pectinidae > Mizuhopecten > Mizuhopecten yessoensis. The sequence goes on from NW_018405595.1 coordinate 506,716, forward strand.
GGGTGAACATTTTGACGATTCGACATCGATGTCCAACGCTTTTGTCAACTTGGAAGTATATTATTTCAGTTCTGAATAACATTTCGTTCCAAAACAGCTTTATATTTATCAGATACTTTTATTCGAGAAAATTTATGGATTTGCACATTTCCCAAAAAGTAATCCCTCGTAAAGGTAACAAATATACATCACTCTTTCATGGGACCGAAAACCGTGTCCAAATATTCAGGAATCCTTCTGTGTAGTAACGATCGTGTTTTGTAGTGCATTCATATATAAATCATCAATAAAAAGGAACATTTTAGCTGCAACATACGCAATTCGTTGCCGCTAGAATAAAAAGAAACTCACTCATGACAGGGACGTCTTATTATTTGGGTTAAAGTACAGAATATTGAGATTACATCATTTTCCCATCAGAACATCCACACAGCGCACATCGGTAGGTATCCGGTTGGTAAGTGATTTAAACACAGCTTTATTTGAAATTGTTTCCTTAATCACCTGTCGCAGCCAATAAGCTCAGTAGGGTTTCCCTTATTGCTGACTATTCTCTATGCCTCACCCGCTGCCATTACGCCGCCGTTTTCTACTACATATATCGCCAAATAGGTATGTCTTGTTCTGCTCGACGTCGAAAACGACTCTACAACACATTCTTATATTGGAATTCACTGGGTAGTGCCATTGGCAAAGCACGCATTCTGCATCATGGCAAACTCGTTGCCCTCGGTTATTGCGAGTTTATTATTGATCGGATATAATTGGTAGTCGTGTACCTTGCTTTAGGGGGAATTTTATTTCATATAGAATTCGCTATTGGATTAACATTTTTTCGGTCAATTTATGGCTATCTGACTGTAATGGTAACTTATTTTAGCACCTCCATTATTCCCAGTACAATGAGTTCAATATTGATTAAACTCAATTTGAAGTCTTGTATTTTGTATTAAGCGTTATAGTAATCTGATTATAGAGAGATTATTCTACCTCGACTTTTAACGATAAATCTATTTTCGGTTTAAATTTTTGAAAAAAAAAATCAGCTTCCGCCTTAAATGAAAATACGTAAAACGCTGTTACAGTGTGCAAACTTGTCTCTTAACACATGCTTTTTATATAAGGGGTTTCTCGCTTAATATAGGTGATCCCTTTGTAATGGAGATCTATTAACACATTTGTATCAACAAGTATACTCTTGAAATAATAATAATTAGTAATTCGAGGTTCTTATATGCCGATTTTTCAAAACCTAGTTCGTAGTTCGTCTTAAAACGGTTCACAAATTATTATCCGTGGTTGTAGGGCCTTTGCGGCCAGCACATATATTTCTCCACTCTCTAGGGAGCATACAGCCGGTGCTGCCATTTTGGCACTCACAGCTAGCATTCAACAATTATAGCACTGCCCAATACGTACTCATTTACAGCTGAGTAGACTTGAACAAGCGGAGTAAAGTATCTTGCTCAAAGTTTACACAGGTTGTACATTGATGGAGATGGTCTTGTCACCATGTTTTAATTTAAATACTGTAATATTATCTATTGTTCACATCTTAAGATGAACGTAAGACACCCAGGTTATTGCACCTGAAATTTATTAATAGATACAACATGCCGAAGATTACACTGTACCATATAGTTATTTCGTATTTCAGAAGAAATATTTGCTCGATAAACATGAAAACTAAAACCGGCAAGATATTTATGGTAAAATCTAAATAATTTTCTTTTTTTGTGTGCCTTCCTAGTAAAATGATTAAAAAAAGATGCATGTGAGAGGCATGGTTTTGTAATCGTTAACAAATATATAGCGTCTGCTCAAATATAGTTTTACATGAACTCATTTAAAGCGAATACATCGATCTGACACTATATACTCTACCATTACAGGAAGCAATTTTCCGATGATACATTTGGTTGCACAATTTCGCTAAACTTAAATGTTGATGCATTACTTCAGTCTGAATGAACAATATTTCGTGCATAAACTCTAAAAATATGTCTGTATCATGTTACAGAAGTAAACAAGGCAATAACATTTGCAGTCAAGGTTTTTTATCTTGCGAAACATTAAAGGGACAGTCTCGTATGTCTCCTATTTAAGTAGAAAAAACCGTTAAGTTTTGCGCATACAATTTTGTTTCAATCTACACTTTTACGTTATGCTATGATCTAAATCATACATTAAAAGCAGATAAATATTTTGCATGAATAACACCTACGACTTGTTTTCTACGGTATATAGTGGAGTTGATGGGAATTAGTCCTTGCACGAATATTGAACGATGTCTTCATATTTATTTCGATCGTTCCTTCTATCGTTGTGATACATTAAAGGTATATCTAAATAAAGGTTTAACTCATTGAAACTCATACTAAATTATACTGGTAAATAAAAACTGATCGGCACACTGAGTCGACAGGAACAGACAACAACAGAAATTAAAAAAAGATTAAAAGCGTAAAACACGAACATCGTATCAGTTCCTATGCGTTACTCATCATAGCTTTATTTTCAAAACAATTGTTAAAAGCATACATCCTGAGAACGCATTGACTGCAAATATTTGATGCATAGGATGTTTGAGACAGAATCGGAAGCGATACATCGCAGTTAATTTTGTGTTTGATGGGGAAGTGTCTGGTAGCCGTGATGGAGATAAATCACTGTGGTAATTACACATTCAGGCTAAAATACTGCCTTCACAAGGTACCTCCGGCCTGTCTCGTTTCGTATTGTAAACTTCGTATTCACAGAAACGCTAAATAACTCTCTCTACAACACCCATCATTTGTTAGATATCCTTGGTAGGACTTGGCAGTCGATTATTTATGTTGTTAAATCGTACTTTTTTGTCCCGTAAAAGTAAAATGAAAATAACGCGTTTGGAAAATTTTGCGTTAGGACTTTACAAACAACTCGCGGCGCGGTAACATTCGTCTTGGTGATAATGCTGCAATATGCAGCTATTGTATACTAAATCTCTATATAGATTCCCGCATGCACATGTTTTCACTTATTTAACAAAGATAAGTTCGTGAAAATTTCCACCACGACTCAAATCCGTTTGACAGTATTTCTAGAGTCAGCGTTATAGATGAAATCCTCAATAATGATTTGTTTTAATTATTATTTTAAAGCATCTATTGGAGCGTGGTGAAACATATGATTCACAACATTGTATTGCCTTCCATGTAGACGGCATATTCATATCAAATATAATAAACATAAACATCATGCTAAAAAGCAACATTTGTTGTTTTAACCACTCAAATTGCGAAAACAAATGTAAGAAACATATGTACTTTCCAATCTGTATTCAGAGAACACGTCAGGGAAGGCTCAACAGAGGTTCGTAACTACGTTTGTCTCTCTTACTCGAGTATTTCGTATAGTAAGCTGGTTTGTAAATTGGTTGTCTTTTGGAAGAGACGGGGTTACTTAATGGGAGTTATCTCATCTCTGGCAGCTTCGATGGTACTTCATATATTCATATAATATCTAACGTTATGTTATGTATATTTATTATAGATATATTAATAATTTATAAAAAAAAATATATAACGCAGAAGCGTTGTCCTTCACATTCATTTTTTACATCAGCACCAAAAATAACCACACCAGTATGTTGGAGAACAGTCCTCCTTTTACAGAAACATGCATGCATATTCGTTTGCCACGTCAAATACCAAAGGTATACTAAACACCAATACGTCCCAACGCTATCGGTAGTATGTGTCGTTAAAAGTATTTCTAATGGCGGATGTCATTCCGCCGAATAGCAAATCTGCCACACTTGAGGCCTTTCCCTGCGCAACATGTCATTTCCTGTTTATAATGAGCTGATATCCCCAGACAAATAAAACTGATAACTTGTGGTGACAATAGATTTTGTGATTGGTACATTCCCTTATGAGTGGGGTAAATTGTTCGAGGAAAAGAGATATATAAATCGTAGACATGTTGTTATATTCATTTCAGCTGCATGTACTCTTAGTGCCAAAGGGAACTCTTAAAAGACAAACACAATAAGATGGCAAAATGATAATTCTGTAAGTGTAATTAGATCATGAACATCATTTCCAATTAAGATATTGCACTCACCGAATTTACTTACTAGTTTATGCATGCAATATATACATTATAGGATGTAGAACAATGACACTGATGGTCTATATGTTAAGGTGCCTCATCCGAAATGAAACTGATCAAGTTCCCGAACTGGATGTCATAGAGTGCACCTACGATGGCTAGAGCTATCTCACATTGGTGTTCTACATGAAATTCGTCTATTGCGCATCTGGGGAAAACCATATAAATGTACATGAAATCTTTATTGAACAAAATATTGACACATTTGAAGTCATTATAAACATATGTTTTTGTATGTGGAAATAGAAACAAGTAACGAAATGGTCAAATCGACATCTAAACCAAGTTGATTTATGCTACCATTGATGCACTATAGCATGAAACCACTGTACATGGAAAAGCTTAGCGGCCACCAGAAACGTCTGGCCGATATTATTGTAGCTTCAATTTGTACCTGTGAAGTCAGAGTTTGCTGAATATCAAACCAGTCATTGGTGTCTTCATTGAATGGCAGATGAGCAGACCTACCCGAACGTGCGGAATTTCCGATAGACAAGAGAGGCCATAACGTAAAGGTGTATTGACATTATATTTTTCAGAAAAGATCTTGAAATACTGTCAAAAATGTGTCTGAACATTGGCTGTGTATTCAATTTCCAATAACCATTTGTGTATTTTGAGACGAACATATTGTTCCGCCCAAAAAGATTGCAGGATTAGAAACAGCAGCGATTCCGCCGGTAGCAATCATCAATTTGACATTATCCACTTGATTAATGAACGTCATTTTAGATTTAACCGCAGATTTATCGCCTCCAGTCAAAACTGGTACAAAACAGTGAGTCAGTGCTTCAGTGAAGATGGGGTTCATTGGCTTCCGTCACAATATCTAATAGAAAGACATAGTGTCCTTGAATATTCGTAACAAGCAATAAATATTTTCAAACAACCATCAACATGGCGATATCGATCGATTTCACTCGGGGTATTAAACCCTTCTCAACCTGTGTTAAATAGATAATTATCATTCTTCTATTAAATAGAATTGCCAATGACTCAGGCTACAAAAATTAAGAATCGGTCAAATTGAAATTGAAAACAGCATGCGTGGTCATACATGTATATCTTATTAAGAACAGAAATACCACGATGATCAGCGATAAGGTGAATACCATGTACACATATATACTCATTTATAAACATTAGACCCGATGCATTGCACCAACTATAGTAATTCTAATTGATTTTATTATGTTCTTGCCTTGAGTTTCGTTACTAACGTACCTTACATGTTTAACGTAAAGATCAACTCACCTTTCTATCTATAGTGTGTGTCCTCATCGAACATTCTATAGGTTGTATTATTACATTTAATCAATACGAATTATCTAAACACTATCTAATACTACTGTAAAAGACAAAGACCTTCTTCATGTCCAGTACAGGAAATTACTTAGGAAGAACGCGTACGCACGTGATACGGGCGATGTTAGGTACAGTTATGGGATCGCACAACGTTACACGATGTGCGGTGTGCGCACGATGTGTGCACGATGTGTGCACGATGTGTGAACGGTGTGTGCACGATGGGCGAACGATAAAAAGCTGGACGATCATTGCTTGCGCACATATGTGCGCACGATGGACGGACGTTGTGCGATAACAATCGTGGTTGGTGTAAATTGAGGAATGCCTCGACAACATATACGTTTTCATGTTTAAACATATAAACTTGATGTTTACGTATGTTTCTATATTCTAGCAACATCTATAAACTTATCTTTCTATCTATACATTCTTATATTTACAAATTGTAATTTCTGTGTTTTTAAACAAACTTAATCGACACATGTAAAATTACAACACAATCTCGTATACAGGTAAATATAACCACTTTGTACATGTACCTGGACCGTAGTTTTCCCCCCGCCTGGGGCACTTACGTAACTCGTCGGGTAAGGCCGGGGTGTGAAAATCCAGGTGAATGGGAGCTATAGACANGATGAGAAATTACAGATATATACACAGTGTACATTATCGCACACAAGCCTTCCGTATTTTTGTCATTCCGTAATTTTGATCTACAAATGATACCAAATCGCACAGTTGTGCGGAGAGAAGCGCACAACGGGGCGAACGATTGCTAAATCGCACAGTTGTGCGCACCATGTGTGGACGATGTGCGGACGGTGTGTGAACGATGTATGCACGGTGTGCGCACGCTATTTTTGGTGCGTTGTGCGGTACCACAACTGTATAATGGAATGGCTAGGTTTCTTCTGATATGCACTGTATTACTGTATTGCAGTAGCAGATTGATTTAGTTTTGTACAGTTAAGTCAACATGAACAAATGGAATAATACTCTTGGGATAAGTTATATTACTTGCTTAACAAAAAAAAGAAACAGAACGGTACGTTGGTCTACCGTGTCGTTTGCGATGGTTGACGGCACATTAGCCCAGACGTTTTCCTTTGAGACGTTGGAGGGCAATGTATGTTCACGTTATATAGAGCAAGATGGCCGCCAACGTGTGTACTTGCGTGGACGCTATGCGCTTTGTTGGTGATTTGGTTATGGTTTGGACTTTCCTGTAAAACATATCAATGTCCCTGTTAAGTGGCCTCCAAATTGTCCAAATGTGTCCCCAGTCAAACACTCGTGACATAGACTAGACAGGAGAGCTTGCACTCGCTGTTCCCGTCAAATAACCTTCCCCAGTTAGCTAATGCACTTGTCGAGGAATAGAAAAACATCCCTTTACGGACGGTCACTGCCATTGAAATCTATGTAAGGCAGAATGAAACATGCTTTAGTTGTTCGAGGGGGCACACGATATAAGGACGGTTTCATAACTGCCGCCATTTTAACGTTGTCTTACTAAGGAAACTTAATTCCATGACGGTCTTACCCCAATGTCCCCTTGCTAAAAAATTGTAAGCGGTTAGATCAATATTTGATGTTAACTAAATATATTACGTCTAAAATTAAAAGAGAAGATATATCATTGTATTCACCCTGGTAATTCTACGATTGCAAGCATTTTTTTTAAGGCCATTTCTGCATCTGAAAATATGGAACATAATACGAATTCCACAACAATAAGATGCTAGTTTAGTTTGTTATGTATTGTACAACATCTAGAAAAGATGCAAAAGTAAACTTAATTTTCCAGCATAATCTATAATAGCAAATTACAGCTTGTTTACTTAGCATGCAATAGATAGAATATCCTTATTATCCCAAGTAACACTCCGTTTATTATTCAAAATTGTCTTATACAGTAATATCAATAGAATACACCGTATATATATATTTTACATAGTTGTACCAATCCTATTACATAAAAGTCAATATGTCGTTCTATGCAGTAGCCAGCATGTTTTACTCATAAAGGTGTAGGAAATACCTTTGATCCGATTAAAAACGTCGACTGATTCAAGTACATATTACATGTAACATATACTGTTGAGGCAAAAATACACATTCTGAAAAATAATTTCTTTTATCAAAAAGGAAAAACAATAACGACTGTAATAAAATAATGCATATGTTTTGAAAGAAAAAATAGATGAATGACCCATATACAGTACAAGCGTCATATTACATCATTCATGGACAGTGTGTGAATATTTAAGAGTTTTCATTTCGAGGCTTTACATCTACTCACAGAGTAGAAAATTATAAAATATTGACCATCAGATGTGATGATGAGTTATATACTTAACAGTGGTCTGTAGCTTTCTGAATATACACACAAAGTAGGTGAATTTTGTATTCTTCCTTATGACTGTGAATTCTATGATGGTACAGCGATCATTCATATCAATACTTCATATTTCAGTTATAAACCCGTTTGGTTTCAAACTCTTTAAAAGTTGCTGTTAGTCAAATATATTGAGAGTGACATTTCCCTTTTCGTTGATTCACAAGACAGATGATTCAACATATAAAACAACCGCAAATACCTGTTTAAATATAATTAAATGTTCCATTTGCGAATTCAAATTTTCGCAAATGTATCACTAAACACTTTAGCAAAACTAAACATACAAATTTAAGGCTATTAACAGTATATCTAATACATATCAAAATAGATTAGAAAAGTAATAGAACTAATGTTCATACATATATACTAGTATATAGAATAAAAACATATTTTTTTCAGATCGTCCGCTAGGCCTTTCTGCCTTCTAGGGCTTCTTCAGACGGATTGATGTTTATTTATCCCCGTGGGTTACATGACGTCATCAATATTTGTATAGTCAAAATGTTAGTGACGTCATAAATAAACAAGCATAGCGACGTCAATAGTAGTATATTTACTAGTATATATATAGATTGATTTGCATGCAGTACCAAACACCAAGCAGTATAGACAAGAAGATGTTTTATAGAACCATTCGTATGTATGTGAAATAACACAATAGAAGTATGTCTCTATTTTATTTCCATATATCTTCACAAAATGATCAAAGCCTGGCTTTTTGGACGTTACGTAATATTTCGCTAAATTGTGCTCTATCAATCAGTAAGCGTCGGAAATATTTGTTCCATAAAACTCTTTTCTCAATCTTATCGCACACATAATTTAGATATGAACATATATACCATTTAACAGATTTGAATTATAAATGTTTAAGAACCACGTACCTGCATTGGCTTTTTTTAAATACATGTATCTTACATTACTCTTGAGAAACCAGGATACGGTATCGAAACATTCTGAAGTTAAATCCTTCATAAAATATACGATAATTCATCCATGTGGATAACTTAAACCTATTTTGAGTTATCTATTTACCAGGCTTCAAACATTTATAAAATGGACATAGTACGGTACGAAAAAAGCAAAAACATAAAATATCAATAAATACCAGTCATCTCTTCATCATAGTCTTGCTCGTTGTGGGGTTTCAGGCCTGTATTATATAAAATACGATAGAAGGCATCAGCATGGGAGACAACTCATTTTAAAGTAAGGAAGGATAAGGCAATAATTAAATATACCTGATAACATATATTTGTCGTGAGATCAATATTTTCGCGCTTCTCTGCGATGAATGTAAATTTAAATATCACGCTAGACAACCACCGAAATGGGACGCCACCTAAATACGAAACTATGAGTCACCCAGTCCAAACTCTGTAGAAGCAAAAGACTTTGAAATTGTATTTAATGAAACCTTAATTTTATTGTCTATACAATGCACAGTCACCAGTTCGGACAAAGAGGGCTACTTTTCAATCATATTTTCTTTGTTGGTTATTCAAAATTCAAAATGGACACTGAAAGAGCTGAACATTTTGTAATTAAAAATACTGAAAAAGTTGAAATAATGTGTTTTGCATCTGAAACGGCTTCTATAACCCTCCAGGTGCCTTTTACGTTATATATTAGTTTTGTTTCTGATAGAATTAAGCGTCGAATAAACATAACGAGTAGGTTACCGTATCAATCATGTCATGCCTTAAACATGGTCGTATTCATCACTGCGATAATCACTAGTATTAATTGCACACGATGTATCACGTGTAGAACACTCTATGGTTTATATCGTTTGTTTGCTCTGTTTAAGATTCCATGACTTGATTAACTGATTCTTCAAATTTGAAAAGAGTATAAATACTATCATAGTACAACTAATATAGAAAGGCATTTCAACGGCATTTAAACATTTACGTCGACTTGTGTGCTATAATTTCAATAATTAATATAACGTTTACACAATTGTACTAATACGTCACAATAACACAATAAGATTACAGATTAAGAGCGCACCTTTAACACGTGTAAGTAACGGGGATTGTATATAAGTGATATGGAAAAGAACATGGCTACTCCAAAGGAATAAACATTTTTGTTTAAAAATTCGTTCTGTTAGAAAATGCGACTTTGACATGTAATGGTAAGTACAATCATCATTTGAAGTCAACAACAGACATATATTTCACACCAGACACCAATAGGTACACAAAGACGAAATATCGCCTGGGTTTATTTAATTATACAGTGTCAAAATATGGAATAATTAGAACGGAAGCTATTACAAAACAGGAAGCATTGAGAAGTTATTACAGAACAGACACCATAGGAGATTGCAGAGTCCCCGAAAGAACATAAGTAGGTGAAAAAGGTTTGTAATTATACTTAGTAGAAACAGACGCTATGGATAAAGTAATACTGCCTAGGCTGGCAACAAATTTCGTACATTATATATATTGTATTGCCAACTAAACTTCAGTAAAATTGATATGATATTCATTTTTAGATGGTTAAGACTAAAGTGATTATATTTACGAGTTCATTACGCTTAGTTGTGAAGGATCTAATAATCAAGCTTGGGTTTCTGTATAGGATGGGAACATACATGCGTACTGTGGATACGTCTTAATGTTATCTATAATACTTTGTTTATCCTATAAATCGACCAGTGTTATGTCAGTTACATATTTTCAGAGATTTTCAAGATTGATTTCATGTTAAGTGATTGGCTGACCATACATACGTTGGTTGTAGGAAAAGCAATATGCTATAAACCTCTTCGGTAATACCCTTAAACAAACGCAGCACATAGCTACTTAACAAGTAATTAGTTGTAAACCTGTAAGTTAAGCTAAAGAAAAATGAAAATGTTTTTTTTTATTGATGTTGATTTCCTTTAATTTAGCTTATCATCTTTTCAAACATTTGGCTCTGGTATTAAAAAAACCAGAAGCTTAACACTGCCACAGCATTCCTAACTTTCACGAAACGATTGAACTGTTCACACCTTTTGTTTGATGGTTAAAATCCCCGATATGCTTACCATTTGGTATATCAAACACCGTTTATTTTAATATTATTACCTTTAGTAATATTAAGCATATTGCCAATGTCTCGAATCGAACATTTCCACCTTAAAGATTTTCTGTCGTTTGTCCTGAGTTTAAGCATTTTACTTAACAACCGTTAGTATGGTCATAAATATAATTTAGTTTCTTTTGTCTTAGTTCTATCCAAAGGGCTACAGCGCCTATTACCTCAGGCAAAAAAGAAAGGATTACAGTATAGTCTTTTTTTTTTACATTTGAGTTTTACCAAGGCAACACTCATCTAAAGAAGCCGGCACTCAACCTTTATGGATCCCTACTGCTCTTAACCACATCAATTACCCTCATGTCTTACATGACCTGATTCACCTTTGTATGACCCTTATGATTCTGATGATGTACAAATTTCTGTTATAAGACTAGTGCCATCGCTAATACGCTGTTGACTAGGAATGAGGATGGTAGCATGTATAACTCAGGTAGATGTCAACGTTGGTATTTTTAAAGTGTACAAAGGGCAGGGATCAGTTGTGCTTATTCTCTGTGGAGTATATTGCACTTCGGTTGACTCTGAAATGGTTGTTGACGAGTTCGAGGCACGTGAATCATTATTGATTCCTTCAAACCAAAATTAAAACAAAATCGGTAATGTACATGTCATTTCGATGGTTTCAATCTTGATTAAGATACTATAATGTGTTGAATGTCCGAAGGGTTATACATTCGGCCAATTTAATCTCATACAATTATATTAACCTTGAAATGGATAGATGTTATATTTTGCTAATTAAGGCCATCGAAATTTTATAAATCATGCATTCATTAAGTACATCAATTAATAATAAAAGGCATAAGGCTAAGTTTTGTATCTTAGAAGTATAGGATTTTCAGTACTGTTTATCAACATATAAGCAGATTAATATTTGAGGTATAACACAAGTTTTGTTTTCTGCAGTATACAAAACACATGGAAACAATACATTGTGTCAGTATGTATCTCCTGTAATCAATTTGTGACGATACCGTGTATCATCCTAGTTCACAACGAGCTCAAATCCGATCTGACTAACACTGTAATGTATATGACAGAAAACCAGGCCATTGTCACAACCGGCTTTTTCATTGTAGTTTTTATTATCTTCTGTCAAGAACGATTGCTTCCTAATGTACAGAGAAGGAAAACTGAATTGTTCATACTAAAGTCAAGACCCAAGCGGGCTATCTGATCTAGAACAAGAAATAGGCAGCCTTTATACCGAGCTCTGCTGCCGTTAAACAAAATGAATGGGCGTTGTAATACGGGTCCCACTAACCTCTGACAACACTCAGAATCTGACACTTCAATAAATTACAGTCGCCATACTACTACACACTGCACTTAATGAAACTCATCCATCGAATGTACAAATTCTTGATACAAACAAAGTGATGGACCAAACATTGAGACAATCTGAGATATCACGTGATCAAGCAATAAATGGTCACCAGCTAAGGTACTCTTCACGGAATATAGAACAAGTACTGTTAATTTTCTTCAATGAAATATTGTCTAAGATCACACGAGGAGACAAAAGAAGCGGCATCATGGACAGACAGTAAAAGGAGTGAACAAGAACAGCTAAATGAGATTTAACATATTGTTTATGGTAAATTACCTATCAAGTTTTCATTTACTAGCGTGACCAGGTGTTTACAATTAGATCTCATTTAAGAGTGTTTTTGATGTTTGTTACTATTCCCGTTTTTCATTTTTCTTTTTTCATTTTCGAACTTTTATTATTCCGAAATTCATTCAAACGGGTCGGTTTTTTTGGGGTGATTGACCAGTTCATGTAATAAAGTATGCAATATTTGTTATTATGTTATACAGCAAAGCGTAAATATGAATAAGGAATCCTTTAAAAAGTCGATTATCCAGCAACCTTGGTATGTTTCCTGTAAACATACCTTGATTGAAGGGTAACTAGATTAAAATGACACTTTTGTATAGATAAAACAAATAAGTTTGTCCGTTAAACCACTGGTTTAATTGTGTGACAACCAGCTCAGTGTTGCAGCTCGATTAACGATTAAACATTTAAGGGATTTCATTAGTATTTACTATGTAAGACTCAAATAATGTATTAGTAATAATATAAACGTGAAGATGTAAAACTTTCTCGTGATATTCACCCTTTACATTTACAGATAAGCCTCGCTATAAGGTACCTCGTTTCAGTCATTATCCCGTTTAATGCTATTAATTTTTTAGATCATTATTTCCAATTTGCTTAACAATTGCTTGATGTGCCCGACTTTTTATATGTATTAACAAATTATTTTGTAACGTTGATCTAGTAGTGGACGTATGGAAGCAATACACCGAGATCTTCTGGTATAGTACTAATTACTGTCACCTAATTGCTATCCAATATATCCACTTCTCCTCTTTACAATCCTAATACAAAACAACACAAAACGATAAGTACGGCGCGCCATAAAACACTATCGACCAAATGGCTCCACTGTTAGCTGTCTTCGGAAGTACATACTTCTACAGGACACGTTAAACCGCTCTGACCAGTACCCACGTAAATATTTTGCAGAATTATCTAACATCACCGATTTATTTCTCTTTTCCATTGTTTATCCGATTAAATGTGGATTGGTTTTTTTCTTATCCAGTTTGTAATATCAAACATATTTTTAAATAGAATCAATCTTTGTTTACATTCTTCTTTCGCCTTAAAATAAACCTTATGCTAGAGGTAACGATGACCTATGAATAGGCCAAAGTACATTAATGTAGCTTGGAGACTAAACATATCACGAAAACAGCATATTGTCAAAGGTATAACATCAATAATGATCGATCATGAAACGTAATGACTTACTATACGTTGGCAGACTCTATCATATACAAAACAAGTCACAAAAATATGGAAAATTGAGAAAAATAAGTTTGGGACACACAATATTAGCATTGCATGAATTATCACTTCATCAACTATGATTATAATGAACCGAAACCAAAAGTAAGCACTCTTCATTATCAATTGTTACAACATTTGGGTTTGAATTGTCTACTTTCAACCTCAATTGAGTGTTAATTAAACAATCAGGACTCACAGTCGTAGTTAGTTTTTATTCCTAGTATCACAAAAGATATGTTTAAGAAATCTCTTAAACTACACTCGAATTATCCACATAAAATCATATTTAAACCTTTTTGATGAACACAATTTAAAAGAAATCGCATTTAAAAGTAAGCATTATAATGTCATAAACCTGATACCGCTGCACTCATCTGTACGTTGATCAATTTCACGCCGTGGTTTGCGTGCGGTTGGATTATTTACATTTCAGGAAATCGGCTTCTCTGAATACACATTGTTACTATGCATGTGCTAAGCTAACTAGGCCAGTGCTGTGTTCCTTGATCGTTTCTAGCAATTTACATTTAACAATAGAGCACGCTTCCATTACAATGCTGTACCGCGTACAAAGGGATACGAATCATACCATATATAATAATCTATATAGGGAAAGCTGTTGATATTCTATCGAAAGAAAACCTCCTCAAATATACAGAAAAAAGGCATTGACTGAAAGCTTGACTGATTCGAATATCCTTTATAATAAATACCGCAATCCATGTCTTATCAATAAAATAAAATACACAATCTTGAATAAAAAACGTCTGATTACATTTTTGTTGTTATATGAATTATTACGTCACATCATTTATCAATGGCGATTCGCACGCAGACTATCGTCCGTCAGATGTACAAGCTAAACATCAGCAGCACATGTACACAATGCCTTCAAATCAGATCACCATTGATAGTGTGTTCAAAGCTACAATAGAGAACCGTCAACGGCAGCTTCCTAAAATGCGTTGACACTTATACATGGCAGTCACAACAGACACTACTAAATATTACTGTTTTAGCGCTATCCAATGCAAGCTTTGGATAGGTCAATCAACAACACTATTCATGAGTTTACATGTGACACATAACAATTATATCCAGCGTAAGAAAATTGTAAGGTGGAAATGATAAAGTTTATATTCGAATACTGATAACGACAGTGAATTTTGGAACGCTGCTAGTTATAAGAACGCTCAGCTTCTACAGCCTAAAGGCAGTATTCAAAAACGATTTTAGCATTACTAACGTTCTAAAACATTATTATTGCGATGTGCTTAAATACAACATTTCAAAATTATGAAATCACTTACCCGATATTGCTGATAAAACATTCATAGTCTCCAATTGCCCTGCTACCACTTAACAGCGTTAACTCCTCGTATGTTTACTTCAGCAAACTTTCCAATCTTCTTCACAGGAGAGCTCAATATGTGAATCACCAACTCAATTCTCTAAATTTTCTTTCAATGTAGCAAGGTTGTGTACCACGATTTTGCGGTTCCAATTCCGATGAGTACTTATTTATGATAGGTGGTCTACTGCAAAGCCTGCTCTTATCGTTGAAAGCGTGCATTAATTTGTCCGTCTTAATTGTTTTACGAACTGTGCAATAACTTTTTTCCAAAGAGTTATGACTACACCAAGTGCGAAAATATCCCGCACACATATATTGGATATCAATAATTCATTCATAAACCGGGGGCAACATAAATCACTGTAAATACACTCGCACCACATATGTCCACTATAGCTCTTATAATAGAATCAATTTTGTTTTTGTTTTCTGCGGACGAGAGAAAATAAACCGGCTTAAATCGGATTGCAATAAGAGGAAAAGAAATCTATAAAGTTGCCTATCAATCTATCACATGTAACACATTTATGGGTCTGTGTCTCGCGCAAACCGACATGGTCCCTCTGACAACGCCAAGCTTTAATTGGCCTTAGTATGCGTCACACATGAGAACAGAACTCCCGGTCTATAAAAGAGCAGTGTTAAGAGCATATGCTAAGAATAAGCAGTTCATTACTTCGCAAATAGTTCTTTTTTGCTTTTTCTATTTTCGTTTCTGAACAAAGCAACTGCATGTGGCAGAATGCAATATAACCAATAACGGGATTCAAACTTCGTCAGATGTAAATTTTAATTATGTATTGATTTGGGAAAATGATGCCGGAAGTATGCGCCAAAGAGTACGTCCTTTAAGGAACTTCGAGCTCTGTGAGAAATTTATGTGCAATAAAGAATTCACTTGTGATGAGCTTCTGGACAGCTCAGGCCATCTCAGCAGCACAAATATTATGTTGTAATTACTGTGTAGACAGGGCCGTGGAGGATTATACACTTCTAGCTGGAAATTGAATCATTTTGTTTCCTTCTTCCTGGACCTTTTGACACTTTATCTTCAATGTGATGTAACTGAATAGGGATCGATCGTATTACAATACAATAACTCGGTTCCTGAAAGCATTGCTTTAGAATGTAAAATACTTCTTTGCTACATGTATAAGAAAAGTATAGTTATGACCAATGCCCACAAAAATGTTAAGCTGATATCGGCTAGCTTACGTAAAATTGCTGTCTCAAGCAGTTTGATCACTCAAATGTTTAACTGAAATGTGCTTTCCAACACACTTGTTTAACTGATACCTGCTGACCAAATTGGACATTGCAATGCCATTTTATTTTATCGCCACACTAACGAGAGATTGCATGGTGGCATGGCACTTCACTAGATAACAAGCTACATGTAGCGAGAGGTTCATGGGGACATCACACGAAAAGTTCATCACTTGGTAAACATTTAATTATTGGTAAACTGTTCATATCTTTTATCGGTTTCGTCCCTGTATCCGTATCCATTGGCCTAGACAATGTCATGTTAAGCCAAGAACTTCTATTTAATGGAATGTTATGTAGAATAAACTTGTTTTATTAAAGTTGTTCTGGAGAAACCTGTTTGGTATTAAAATGTGTCATAAAGATACAATGAAGATATATAAAAGTGTAATCTCTCTTTGCATTTTATAATAGTATGCATGTACCACATAATCAACAAATAAACACAGATCTAGAACCGGTGTCTATACAAAAAGACAACAATATTGATGTCTGTACCGAACATTGAAGGTTTCGGTGTAGAACACCCTGGCTGAGTAGTTCTTGGTGAATAGGAAAATATCCAGAAAAACCGATAGAAGGGTAGCATAATACATTGTTGTCAATTATATGTTTACACATTTTCTATCTCAGATACTTGTGAGAGGAAAAGGGATATAAACAACTGTATAATTTCATCAAGAGTCGAACCAATATACATCATTCTCTACCTACATGTAATGAAGGGAAACAACACTGCCTGTAGTCGAGTCAGTCTAAAACTAGAGACTAGAAATTCGCCAAATGTTTCATTATTGAAGCTGTTAATGAGATATCTTCAAATCTCAAAGTGTCGAGGTCAATACGGAGAAAACCTTATCAATTATATTTTGTTACTGGGGTAAAGCCTTTTATTATGGTAACCTAAACGGCATAATGATACCATTAATGACACTTTGATACAGTTATCGAACTATCGCAAAGCTTTTAACTTCCAATCATTGGATTTCCTGTGTTTCGGCTCATCTGAAAATGTACTTTTCAATAGCACTAACGATTGTGTAAAGTTCGAAGAAGAGGGTCTCTTGGTAATTGTCTCGGTTGGGTTTTTTCCCCTGACGTACACACAGTGTAGCATAGTATGCGTCATGTCAAATAAGAAAAAGGTGCTGCACGTAAATGAAATGCAGAATTCTTTGCATTTCCCACAGGGCTTACAATGATTGGCCTGGGAGATTTATTTGTTTTTCTATGTCTACGTTAAAGGATGATCGCAGGGAAGTACAAATAGATTTCTTGATTTATTTATGTTACATCGTAAAGACTGATGTCCATCCAGCACGCAACGCTCGGTTTACTAACAACTAATACCCAGACATATTTAAAGTCGATGCGGATCTGGTGTTCATTGCTAGTTGAGATTTTGTTTTTCTGTTGACCACGCATAACACAACTATCATCTTGCCCTTTTATCGATACCTTTGTAAATGCCACAAAAAATGGCATGGGGATGGGTTTTTCTTTTCCAGTTACAATTAACTAATTAATCGTTTCATTGCTAGGTGTATATTAACGTCTAGTTAATGTATCGCTTACTATATTATAATGTAAAAGTAACGAGAGAGAAAACAACAATACAGTTACATATTTGTGTATTAAGTAGTAGTCAAATTATCTTTGTAATTGTTATTACTGCGCAAGTTTAAAATGTTTAAATTTGATATGTACGTTTTTGCAGAACATTGATTTTCACTTATTTAAATGGATAAAATGCGGACCCTAAGGAATGCTATACCAAAGCCTGGTAAGAATCCATTTTAACCAAAATAGTTTTGAATTAGGTCATTGTTTACTCTATTGTCGTTGTATTAGATAAGGTCCAGCTGCAGTCAAATGCTACTGCGATATATGGACCGAGTCGTAAAACCTATGAGTAGGAGCTTCAGTAATTTTGTCAATAGATCCCTCTTTACGATAGGGGCGCATCCGGAAAGGAGATCTGTTCGACTTGTACTTATGTTTCAAATTTAAATGTAAATATTGTTATGCACCAATGATTATGTGCTTGAGCAAATGCATATCCTTTTTCCAAATATGGAACAGGCTTTAGTATATTTCTGATTCCAAATACCTCGTATAGAAACACACTTTTCAGTACTTGTTAATGTGTTAAATATACAGAGATATACATAAACTTATAACACGTGTTGCAAAATGACTGTTTGTGTATAAACTACTGGTGATACAAATTAAATCGATGCAAACGTACATTATATATGTAAACGCTTCATTATCAACCGTGCATCATTTATAGATCCATATCTATCGACCAGAATGTTTATTGATGACATGAGTGTGGAAACACATGTTCTCTATGTCTGTTAATGGTGAGCGCTCACTTTCAGAGATGTTGACGGCCCACCTTTAAGGATAGTGATGGCACACCTTCAGGGATGGTGACAGCACACCTTCAGGGATGGTGACGGTACACCTTCAGGGATATGGTGATGGCACACCTTCAGGGATGGTGACGGCACAACCTCAGGGATGTTGACGGCACACTTTGAGGGATGGTGACGGTACACCTTCAGGGATGTTGACGGCATAACTTCAGGGATGGTTATGGCACGCCATCAGGGATGTTGACCGAAAACCTTCAGGGATAGTAGCAGCACACCTCCTGTGATGTTGACGGCGCACTTTTATGGATGGTGACGGCACACCTTCAGGGATGGTAATGGCCCACTTTCAGAGATGATGACGGCAAACATTCAGGGATGGTGACGGTACACATTCAGGGATGGTGACGGTACAACTTGAACGGCACACCTACAGAGGTGTGACAGTAGTCATGCTAGAGGATACGTATTGTTCAGAAGACATCCATCTGTAACATGTGGCGTCGTAGTCTTAAAATCATTTTCGTTCTCAAAATTAACTCTTTGGGTTCAAAACAACGTCTTTGTAACTCGCAGTAGTTTTGTGTCCGTCTTTGTAGGTATACCTCATTTTTTGTTGTTTCCTCTATAAATGCATACTGCCAAAGGTACAATGGATGTTCGAGTGAACAAAATAAATAGAAATGCAAATCATATAGAAGCAGCAGCCCTGACTCTTTCAACGCATAGTCGAATCTAATTATGAAAAAAAAGAAAAAAAGATAAGAACAAAATTGAACATAAGTTTGAATGTAATTCAAGAAAGAATGGCCGCCGCTGATCTATTTCCATACGTCACAGTACGAGATTTAAATGCACTTTACCAGTTCAAATAGGATTTCTCCTCAGATCTTTACTAACTTATGGATAAGATGAAAGCGACAAAACCTTGTAACTCAAAGGAAGTGATACATCGAGTGTCTTAAGATAAATAAATGTTTTGACTGTTAGTTTTACGCACGCTCTGAAAGTCCATGTGCATCCATATGGTATGGTGAACCTTTAGTGTGCGGCACCAGGGTGTGTCCACATATTCATTCTAAGATACTCATAGAAAGGAACAGCTTGCATTCTACCGAACACATGTACCACACACACTATTTAGCCTTACATGAACTAGAGAAAATGTAATTAGTCTTTCCATAATGCCAAGTAGATCAGTCAAGACGATTGATATCACAAGGACGGCTTATTTGTGAATGGCTGGCACTCATATTAGATAGAAAGCTATTTCGGTGCTGCATAGCTTACCGTCGTATGTAAATCTCGATTTCCTAGATATTAGAGGTCATGAAGGTCAACGGAGGTAAAAACTAATACTTTATATATAGATGTGTTTCTTAATTATAAAGCAAATCATTTTTACAACACCATTCTGTTAAGTTTATTCAATAAGTTACATCTAAATAATGCATTTCTTTTTCGAAATTATTTTGCAGCTCAAATTTGCATGATGTGTTCTTTTAAACATATGACACGATACAATATAATGATATCATGATATTTATTGATCTAGTATGATACTGAATTTATCCAAACATTATATTGCGGTACCTCCCTGTAGCTTTTAGTTCACCTTGCTGGTCTTACTAAGGAGTGTGTCCCAATAAACTGTAAATCTGAGTCCGTACCCAGTTTCCGGAATACAATAAGCCCGACACCGACGAGGCGATTCCACGATTGCAGACAAAATCTCGGTATTTTGTTTTCATGCTTTAAAGTGCACCTGTACCTTGTAAAACATGCTATATGTTTACACTGGTAGGTAAATACAATACTATAAGATAAGCAGAGACATAAAACAGTTCATTTTACAACTGACTTTTATATAATTCGATCGTGTTCGGTTGCTTGAGTGTTGAACTCTATATGAGTGGTTGTGTATTTCACAGTATGGTACACGTAGTCTATATACTCAATACATAATAATTACATAATCCATATATCTGCCGTTGTCTGATGTATATTTAACCAGTATCGATCTTTAAGATAGATCAGGCTTTAAAAGACAGGTATAGATACAAAAAAACATAAGACTTTGAAATTCATGAAAGTCAATTTAAGAACAATCAGTGCATTGAATAGAAAAAGGCATGCACTTACTTTTTCCCACTTGGAAGAATATTGAATTGAGACATTTTGTGTATTTCAAGTGTTGCCAAATAGGAGATCGCTTTTCCATGTTCTTCCTTTTTCTCATGACGTGAGATCCGTATGCTTAAACAATCATTGACAATCAATATGTGAAAGATTCTCGCATTTTATTCTAAAATGCTGTCATACATTTTAACTAAAATGAGCTTGAGTTATTAAGGTTACATGTTACCTGCTCAAATGAATTTAATCTAAATGAGACTGAGATTACATCTACCTGGACTGTGTCATCACTAAACATTAGCATACCACTGTCATAAAAAAATAATCATATTAAAACCATGTAATCAGTTTCACTCTATCCCCTTATAGGTAATCGGATCATGTTGAGAAGGCTTTGTCTAACACCATGCATTCAGTTAACTAACCAGACGTTAAATGTCACGTGTAGAGCAGCCATGCTCTTGAAGTTCAACTCTAGATACCAACAGACTCTGTTGTGAAGTAGGCGGAAAATATCTAAACATACAGAATTTGGACGAGGCAACAAGTAGGTTTGCGAGTTCACTAATGTATACATGGTTCCTGCTAAGTTCGTATTTTTAGTGACGTCATGCATTTAGGCATAAGTGAATAAATATCAATAGTCACTTTAGATGCAAGCTTTCTGGCTTAGCCACTCATTTTACGTAACATCCATATTTGAAAGCAGGAAGTTTGCATACAAACAGGAAACTTTCGCCAGCGTAACGCCGACGCTGCTCTCGATGACCCCATAATCACAGCAGTTGACGTTACTGTGACGTCATAATATGTTATAACATACCGTCACAACTATCGACGATTGGAACAAATAGGAAAAAAATCCTGTGTGTAAATCAAACCGAAATTCCACTATTACCAGTCTCACTACGCTTGGTTTCTCCTTCACCTTTTCCGATTTCCGCACCTTCAAGTTTTTTAAAAACTATGCACTTCCGTTGACGTGATTCGCCTTTAACCTCTTGATTCGGATGTCAGTAATATGTTCTTAAGTTCTCTTTTAATGATGTAAGGATGACCTCGCCGATAACAAAACAAGTAGAATGAGCCATTTACAAAAAGGGTAGTTACAGCTTACAAAACAACTACATGTACACATACATATATAGGTATACCATTACGATTATACATAAAACATTGATACATGCATACTCCATATTCCATTTATAAGTGTTTTGTTATAGGAAAATGGATTAGCAAGAGCTCTGTGATAAACAAATAGATTCATAACTTGCTGAATTAATGAGGGAGGGAGGGAGTAAAAATGCGCAACAATAATTTTGGTTTGAACAATGAATCTCAGTTTGGGCATTATAATGGTTTCATGGATAACGACCCCAAAACTTTTTTTTATAAATCAAATATCGATAATGAAACACTGTATCGTAAGTAATACACGTAATACAAAACGGAAGGAAACACGTTAAGTGCATACGCTGGTATATCCTTTCTAGACCATTTATCACGAATAAGATATTTGTTTAAATCTATAAAACTCGCCTGTCTTCATCAAAACGTATCAAGAAGGGCTGAATTTCTAAATGAGTTCAATTTAAATCTACCACAGTTCACACGTCATGAAATAAACCACCTCGATGAATGGTCTAGCATTAGTGCTCTATTAAACTTATTTAAAATTACTATATACTGATATTGAAGAACATATGAAAAGAACAATTTAATTCATATAAGAGTAGACAATACCATAGATTTCTACGATGCGTATCTTTGAGAGTGTACCTGATCGTGAAGTGGCCGGGACGATCGATTTCAAGTGGGTTTACAAATATCACTTTTGGTATTGTCCAATCAGAACGGCACTTTCTATTCAATTCAATGTACGCAGCATGATTTCTGTGCAGATGAAACGACG
The DNA here is from genome assembly GCF_002113885.1 of Mizuhopecten yessoensis. Lineage (NCBI taxonomy): Eukaryota > Metazoa > Mollusca > Bivalvia > Pectinida > Pectinidae > Mizuhopecten > Mizuhopecten yessoensis. The sequence continues at coordinate 529,582 of NW_018405595.1, forward strand.
TGAGAATAAGTGGTTGGTTTGGTACATCTTTGGTACATACACTATGGTATCCATTTACTTACAAAATTGATACAATTTCTTTAAGCAACTATTACATGTTTCAAATAATATACAGTTATATAATAAAACTGTGTTAAGTAGCATTTCAAGCATGACGTCATCATAATATGTCGTCAAATATATCCTCAACTGTTTTTGATGCAGTATTTTGTTTTCATTTTAGGCGATTTTAAAATGTGATAAATAGAAAACATTTATGGTTTTCGCTTTGAATATCAACGGGAAATCATTCAATATCTATTAAATGTCATACATGTTTCCACCATAATGCCAGATGCAACGTCATGTTTAGAGACGAATCGCGCGTCACATTCTCAGTAGTCGTACAACTGTACACAATTACTCTGAAAGCCTTTTTATTTTCAATGTCTGGTATTTTAAAAGTTTCTTGATATAAAGGCCGATTATCTATAGAGTCAGTCATATGTAGGGATTGGGAATATGAAAATTCTACCCCTGGGTAGAGCATGTAGGTCAGAACAGAGAACTGCTAAGTTCCGTATCTAACATTCCTCACCCCAAACCTACATAGCTTTCCATTAATGGATGATACCGTGAATACTGTGAAAACATGATGATTGACTATTTTTTTCACTCACCACTTTTAAGCGATATTGTTGACAGTTTGTTTTCGTGAGGCGATGTCAGCTGTCAGTATAACTGTCTAATGATGACACGTTTCAAAACCCCTGCCACAAGGTATTGAACATTTTGAACTTTATATTTTTACTGATGATTAAGAATAATGAAGTTCAATACAGCAGTCTTTAATTGCGTCTATGTTATTTCTATTATACTGATGTTCTCGATGCTGAATTTTCATGTGCTTCCTGAGGTCACGACAACCGACAAGTTTTTTATTTAACTATTTTATATTGCGGGGGCGAACCGGAAGTGAAATTTATTTTCTGATGTTGGACCTACTAGAATTCAGCTAGTAGATCTTAACTTTTATTTATAAAATCGATAATAAAGGCGAGTCTCAGCTCTCTTTAGCTATGTAGCAAGCTTTAACGTTTCATCAGCAAAACAATGAAACCATTGCATCAGTAGATGTTGTGGAAAGTTTTGTATACGACATACAATGGAAAATAAATAACAATTATGCTTATTTTTATATGAAATATAACACGAAATATAATAAAACAAAACATAAAGACGTAGAGTGCCAAAGAAAGCATATGTTATAAACACAAATTTTAAAGGGACACTGTAAAGCTATGCCTTGTACTGATATCTACATGTATCAAACCACTCGTGTCAATATAGACACCATGGACACGAAATAATAAATGCTTCATATAACTGTTTTACAAATGTATTGTTTTAACTTACCGCTGTCTTAAAGACCTAGATATATCACGATTTCTAAGCGTTTTCCCACATTAAAGTAACATTTTAATAGGTTATAGTATTTTACGTTTTAAAAGCTGAAACCAAATATGCATATGTATGCATATTAAATGATCATCCTCAAATAATGGGAAACAATTATGAATAATTAAGACAAAACAGTTTTCAGATTTCTTTCATAAATCTTGTATGAAATGACAATTCATTGTAGCTCTTATATATGATTAACACATCTTATACAACGAATCTTTCTCGGATGTTTAATGTATGATTGAACAATGATTGTGTATGCGTTGAAAGCATGTGCTGCCCTTCCCTTCTGCTGCACTGAAATACTTTTGTTCAATGGGGGAAATTGTGTAATACAAACACAGTTTATCATTTAGATTGTGTTTGTTTGTTTTGTGTTTTGTTTTGTTATTTATTATATATTTTTTACTCATTATATTTTATTACACTGTATATTTGTTTCAGGATGACACAAACACATATTCCATTAGGGCACATGAACACAATAGTAAAACTAGATACAAATAGCTTAAAACATAATTCAGTTTTGTCTGCAATATGCTATGCTATGCCTGGTAAGAACGTGCTTACACCTTACTTTGAAAACAGTTGTGATATGTCATTATTTTACTTACTTTGCAGAATGATCATGAACATCTGTGGTCCGAGAAATTGTATATCATTTAAAATATTAATCATGTTTGCTTCGACACGTCGACGTCTGCGTTACGGATGCTGAAGTTGAATTGATAAAATCGATGGTGATGTTGTCGCATATGTGATGGCTGCGGTGGGCCACAGGACAGCTTTCCCCTTTTTGTAATAAGTCCAATTTAAGTCTAGCATCCTTGCCTTGTCAGTAATACTACACAAGGAATATCTCAAATGTGTTACGTGTAGGACCGTCTAGCTGTGTTATGCAGCCTTTAGTTTCATTTTCCAACAGGCAGAGTCAAGGGCACCTGCATAGCAACAGTATCACCTGTATTGATACCAGTAAGTATTTAATGAGTATCCACAGCTGTGGTACTGCATCATTTGGCCGTAATCTGATTAGATTTGATTTGATTTTACCTATTCAGTGCGTTGCAGATATGCGTTCTGGCGATACATGTCCCTCTACAACAGTGTCTAGGTAAACACCCCCATATATATAACAAATTTGAAAGCATATGCAGACGTTCTCACTGGGAAACGATGCTAGCATATTAGTTCCCTAGCTGTAGCCTTTGTCCTTGGCCGTGCGGGCATGAACATGGTGCGTGGCAAAGCGTGCATCACAATTGTGAAGTTTATGACTTAGACGTGTCCAACTGTTATGGCATTGGTCTTAGTTGTATGGACTTGAAAGTGGTGACGTCACCTGTACATCTCTGGTACCTATGGCTCTCATCAATTTCATCGGCAGACTGAGGGTAATAACCTAAGTATGTTACATTCCGTTGATGGCGACCGTGTGGTTTGGGGCTTACTGTCAGATCATGGTTTCGTGGTGCAACGTGGACTTTTAAGACATCTAGAATACGAAAATGGCCTGCTGCTAAAATAAAATGTTCCTCTTCAGCTGACATAAAACTTGCTTCCTCTGATGTCTACCTCGGTATATATGGGGCAGCCAAATATAAGAATAAGCGAAACCATACAATAAATCAGGCCTTACGGGGGCTCAGCTACTCTGTAATTAGATTTAACGGACATCCACCAATCAAGATAGAATAGACAAAATATAACAACGTTATTCAAGAGCATGTTTTTACCCACATGAAAGGTACATGAGAACTTGCTGGTAACTTCATCAACAGATGTATCTTAACAGTATTACCTATAAAAAAGGCAAAGCAAAAGACACACAGTTCCTGTCCTGTGGAACGGTAAAAACTAACATTGTAAGAGGCATATACGGCAATGATAAAGCAGTGGGTGAAAGATAGACAAAATATGTCCCGACATGAGACCCCCAGTATGATGACAGCCGGTGAGCTAGTTAAGCGGGGGGGAATGGGAAAACAATAATCCCCCGCTCACCCTAGCGGAGTTATATAAGGATATAATAAGACATTTGTTATTACAATATATTTAATGCATATACTAACATATACCTATGGCATGTCAATTTAACATTTTTAAGGAGCTATGTCGATTCTGTATAATCTCATATAAAATCTCAGATATCTCGTATAAAATATAAGATATCTCATATATTCTACCATGTCTTCGACGTAAGGACACTACTGATTAATAAACAGTATTATTAGACAATAGACCCTGCACATGCATACACTATTTTCCAACAGATCAACGCTCATTAAAAACCTCCCTTGGAAATGTAAACAAGTAAGCTGCGATGCTATGAGGTAGAATGTGGGGTACGTGTAGTAAGCTCTGAACGTATTTGAAGATTCTTCTTAGCGTCTAGATTTATTTAAATTTTGTCAAGCTCGCCGTCAGAATGTTCGCTGAAACTGCCACGAAGGTGACTTGAAACAGTGTTTGTAAATCTGCCAAATGCTGATTTCATGTGTTAACGCGTGAGTCGATAGATTGTTGGATTTGATTGATTTAAATAAACATCTGGTATAAAGCATGACGTCAATGTTAATTGTGTATTGTTTGTCGACCAAATGGCGACTGAAATGAAAAATCCGTCAGGTTAAATAGACAACACAGGACAACATGGTCAGATATGATAAAAGCGCACAGCGTGTTGTGAAATGAAGACAAATAGGAATCACGTGACAAACGTTAGCGCGGAAAAGAATAGCCTTTTTTTTAAATTAAATCATCTAAGTTACCTTGCTTATACATTATCGTATGTATATATCATAAGCGTACAGAAACTGCGGTAGACACGAAAAAGAATTTCGTTACATTTTACTTCGTGTAACAGATATTATCAACATATGTTTGTATATTATGACAGAAATTTAACTCGGGATTCGAGAAAATTGAAATAAAATCAACTCAGGCAGCATGCGGCCTTCGTTCATCATTTTCAAACATTTTTTTACTCTCTATATATATTCCACCATAACAGACAAACACGAATGTTGATTGTTTCGTAAATATCGTTACTATATAAGATATCCAGAATGAGATTTCGTGGAAACAATAACAATTGACTTATCTTTCCCAATACAATCATTCGAAACATTTCAATCAGGATTGGACGGTCATATTTGCGAGGGTTACCCTACTCGATGATATCGAGCAGAGAGATTCAGCTCTTTTTTAAATGTTCCCTATTTCGCGTTGCCTCTTTAAATGGTGGCCAGCAGAGGCTGCCATTTCACGCACTTTTAAGGTTGGCTCACACATTCAGATATGGTGACTGGACCATGTGTTAAAGTTAACAACCCTCAGGACTATACTTAACTCTAAAATGATTCCGGGTTGACAGACATCACTTTTTGACACCTTACTAAAGTCTATTCTTCTTATATACAGTAAGATAGCTTACATAATAGATAAGTACATGATATATCTCACCCGCAGTGACAAGTATAGTTTTTCATTAAAGGTAATAAACTTGATTCTTGCCTTCTAAACCACAAACTCGTCCATGTTTTGTCATACTTGGCCTTTAAATAAAGTGCGTTAAATCTGTTAAGAAACGATGAGATTGGAACTCTACACCACGAAAGAACAATTACACTTAATGTTGTAGCCATGAATATGGGCAATATAACACACTGTAACCCTATCGGATTTTCGGGGCAGAAGAAACAGAGCAACAGGTTTTCCCGCAGGTTTGTTGTAGGAGTCGACGATGTTATTCCTTTTGTTTTGGTGTTCCGCAAGACCCTGGATTTGTCTTGTTTCAACTTCCTACATTAGTCATTGATGATAAGGATGGTGTCGTTTTGTTTTCATTTTATTATATATTTAACTTTTTTTAATTAAAAGAGTATGCGTCTTTCTAATTTCCAAGAAGCAAATAACTTTTATCCTAAATCACGAAAATAGGAAAACTGAGCGTATAAGAAAAAAACCTGTTCTATTGAAAAATATAGTTATCCATGCTTTGGATCTAGTCGAGCGAATAGATGTTCGGACGACAAGGGTGTCAGTATGTGATGGCAATCAAGCTGGCAACGTTTGAAGGAATTCAGTTTGAAATTTGATAAAAGTAATTCACTAAAACCGTGTGTAGTGATAGCTTCGTACATAATTGTTACATTGTAGGAGGAAATGTGATATCGCACATACATGAATGTGTTTTTTTTTGTAACATGCAAGGACGCTATTTCATAAATAGACGTATCCGTCGATCACAAGCTTTCGGATATGGTGTGAGTTTAACAAGAAAGAGCCTAGTCTCCAGGGATTCGTCAATTCTTCCACCAGTCCATTGTTATTCTGAAATGTATACGACGGAAAGACAGACGTCGTGTTAATTTAATCCTATCGCATAAAGCAATATTATATATCACGTTTCGGAGCAGACAGAGTCAATTTTGTATAGACACATATATCTTTGTCCGTTACTGTAATGGCCACATTTCATTGGCCGTTCTGCCTAACGCCAATCAAGTGTCACATACCGAAATAAGTTGACATGAAAATGATAAAATAAATGGAATATTTACAGACCTTCTTTAATAGTAAATTTAACAATACATTGATAATTAAATATATATAGTATATACTTTAACATGCGGCACTAGTACTCCTGAATGTTATAACTGCCCTCTGTATCACACTGTACAATGTATGTTCGTATGAGTTGACCAATATTCCTCTCTGTACGATGACCTGTGCCTCTACATGTACACTATACATTACATGTAATCTTAGTGTTGAAGTATGGCAATATTGATGGTAACAAAACTGCTTTCCGAAACCGATGGTGTTTAAATGTCACCATAGAGCTTGATGCGAATGTCATGATCTCCGTGAAAGATATCGATTGATGACGGACAAACCTCTACATGTAAGTGTCGATAGATGGTGATGATTATAGAATATGGGCAAGTTTCATGATCGCCATCATGATTTCATTGGAACATATCATATTTTTTGTGTGATATGGAGGTCAATGATTTGGAGTTTGCTTATCAATGCGCTATGTTGTTTCGTTTATTATACTGCCCAGATTCACGCTTAGGGGCATGCCATTACTTTTATGTAACCTATTGTAACGTGTCGCAGATGTAGATTGCACTTTTCTCCCACACTTCACAGGTACATTCCCGTTTTTGGTAGGGAAAAGATATACCTGTCCTGATCTACCTCGATCAAGACAGCTGACACGCGCTATTACGTCACAGACAACGCACTTTTTTCAACATGATCTGTGACCCTGTGCACTTTTAGCAAAACCTATTACATCATCACTTTGTACTCACATGCACATGTATATATATGTAAACAAAACATAGCAAGTTCAGCATCCCGACAGTTCAAAATAGGCGAATGTGTTGCCGGAGGAAAAAATGGTGAAAAGGTAAGAATTGTTGATGAATTTAATTGATGATAGTTCGGTGCATTGGGGTCAAAAATACAACTTCGCAGTGAAGGTATTTTTTAAGGTATGAAAATGTGTGAGAAAAATAATCAATCACTCCTGTGTAATGTAGACAGAGATATCTCAACCCTCGGGATGAGATATGTTTTAGGTTTAAANCCCCCCCCTAAATTAGTTCAATTGATGTTGAGTTCTAATTGGGGTTTTGTTCATAGTCAGATTATCTCTTGTTTTATATTTTACTAAGACGTATATGGTAATTATATTGGTCATTTGCAACATTTGTAAATAATAAAAAATCAAAATTTTCGTTTTAACGTTTATTTCATCTAACATACTACATATAATGAAATGTTGATATAAAATGCATTCTTACAACCATTTCAAAGAGAAACGTAACAGAAATGATTATTGTTAGCTGTGTAAATCACTTTAACAAAATATAAATGCGTTACATAATTACACACATGTACATGTATTGTCGACTGAAAATGACTAGGTAAAGTGTTGAGTCACACATGAGATAACAATGCACAATGAATATATCACGAAATATATATACCTGCATACACAGGTTGGTAACGGGATATATACGAACATGAGCGACTCTGTGAAGCTTAATTTAAGTACATCTTTAAGGAAGTTCGTTAATGGTTTTAACAAACAAGTTAAGCTTGATGAAAATAATGAAATAAACACAAAATTCGTTGTGCCATCTTAAAGATCGATTCCCGTTGACCTGCGGCAATTTCTAATTACTATTATTTTAAAAATATCAATCAAGTTCTCATCTCCAGAAATACCATTAACTGAAAATATTCTAAATATAAGTGGTAGAATAATTTCAAAAATACTTTGTTACCCTTCATGATATGTAGCATTAAAATATCAAAAATCGAGAACCCTTCATTTGAACGTAGATATTCTTGTATAACACAGAGAAACAATGTACCGCTGTTAAGTTTGAAGCCTGTCAAGTCGCCTTGGGAAATGCAATGGGTGAAAATAATGCTTAAAAATACCAAAAATATTGTTTTTCAAAAAATGTGTAAAATATGGAAATAGTTTGAATAACTAAATATAAAATAATCTTGATTATAAAGGCACTGACATAATTGTATAATTGGAAAATACATTCACAACAACTGGCATAGTATCAAGTTAATTTGGCACATTATTATAATTTGATTACAAATTCATCATCGATTTCAATCAATCGTTCATTATTTAACTGATCATACACGTACACATCATATTACAATCATGTTCCTGACACAATTATCTTAATCAGTTAGTTAACTACATCAGCTGTTCTAGCTTTTTGTACCGTTCACTCATACTCTGGTACATCTGAAATGGAAAAAATAAATAAAAATAATAGCATCAATCTACAGAAGTGTTATGAAAAGAAAACTGAACATATAAGAAAATACATTTGAAATTAACTGTTGTGGATTCAAAACAAATACTAGTACTGAATAACACATTTATCCGAAGTCGCCAGGAATTATGTAAAAGGCCTCTTCCTCTAGAATTGTTTTGCTCTATTTTTCCAAAATCCTGTTTTTTGTTTGTGATATATTCCGAAAGTCATAAGGTACGGGCCCCTAAGGACAGTTGGTAAAAATAATCATATATACTTTAGATTTCTGATTTTGGTGTAGTTTAATGATGTTTAAGATTTGTTTTGATATACACTCAGTTGCTGTTGTCATTTTGTATATGTTTGTCACTTATGCATCTGACCGTGCATACGACGAACACTATACCTATCTCTTAACATTGTCTTTCTCTCGTAGACTTATTATACATATTTGACAAAATAACGACCAACGATAAGCTATACATTTTGTATATCCACTTGTTTACATTATAACAGCCTTCGGTATTTACGAAGTCTATCATGTTACTTCTGTTTACACCTATATAGCTAACGCCCCCGAACTCACTGATTGTACACGGACAAAATTGGCGACTTCCTGTTTACCGAGGATGTCACATTGTGGGATAAACATTTTAAGGAACGCTTGCTGGTGGTTCTTATGCTATTTCATCTAAATGATAATTAGAATGCAGTTACTTTATGACTTGAGCCGATCAATATAGTATTCAACGTACTCGCGGTATCGACAGAAGTCAAGCAATAAAACTTTAGAAACTAATTCGACAGTTGTGTTGGCTAACCAGTTTTTATTTCCTCTTTACTGAGGTCACCAGGTCATGACAAGGTCACTCCAAATCCTTTAATTGTGAGTTTAAAGCATTTCAGTTGTCACCGCAAATCCACTTAGCATTTCCCTCTTTCTAATTTATGTTTGTAAAATATTTGGTTAGTTTGAAAACTTGTTTACTATTCAAAAATTTAAAACAAAAATGATAATTGGCTAAGCTCTGAAATAATGGACCCTTTATAAATAGATGTTAAGATTTGATCAAATAACAATATCAGATAATTATATATATAAGTGCTGAAGATTTCTTGCTGTTTAGACTGTACATGAACATGCATATACCCGGATTCTGCAGCAGGCATGCCGTAGGATAAACTGAATTGGAATATATCTTCGGTTGATAAGGGAATAAGGACTACTTGAAGACGACACTATTGGGACAAACCAACATTATGTTTACCTCAGATGCTCCTTTGCTGGGCGTTGCCACACACACAGGCTCTGGGTGGCCCTTTACGACATCGGAAAACTTCAATCCTGTCACACCTTCATACAGAGTGGGAAAAAAACCGAACATCTTTTGATTTCATAAAACTTATATAAAATATTTATACTAGCTACAAACAACGTAATGAAATAATAACCTTCTACTAAACTCCAAATCTCCTTTAAATTTAACAATTTTCATATTTTTGAGTGAATAGAGCTGATCTGGGTGGTTTTTTTGCATGCACTGCATACGCATTGTTTTACATTAAACTATTTGCATTTTTTTTTTATTCTGAAATGAAAATATTTGACGTCATTTCAACCATTCTGTGTAGAGTTTTTCACTTACACAAATAAAAGTAAACGATTGTTCTTCTTTCTGAAAGACATATTCATAGTAAATAACTATATAAACAGAGATTGTACAAAAACCCTGTACTTTTGAAAATGTTTCCAAATGGAAGTGAAATAGGTGCTAGTTTACCATGCTTTGCCCTGTAACAACCGCCGAGAGCTGCCGAGTTTGGAACCTCGGTTACGTAGACAGGAGCATTGAAGACATCAGACAAAACCTGGAAAACACATTTTTTTACGAACAGTGAGTCAGAATCATCTAATATCCTTGTCTTAATACTCATTATTTTAACAAAAAACATTTCAACGAAAAAAAACTTTTAATGAGGCAAAATAATTATAGCATAATAAGTTATTATTGGGTCAATTTCCACATAAAAGAAATCCTTGTATTAACTCTGATTATTTTTTCTGAACTCAGAAAACATCTTTTCTGTTTACTAGAAATAATGACCAATCTCGTTTATGCCTTCACGGCTTCATTATAAGTAATATCAATATGCTATCTCACCTGTAAAATTTCTTTATTTGAAGAAGCCCCACCTGTAGCTAAAACCCGTGTCTGGGGACCTAGGGCAAACACAAAGCAAACCTTGTGTCAGCTGATAACACATATGCAAGAAATACAGAGATACAAAAAACAACAAATAACCAAAGGTAGATCATTTTAATTCTTCATATTGTATACTGTATACTACTTCAAAGCATTTACTATAAAGCAAAACTTAATATACTTCAAAGTGTATACTGTATAATACATTAACCCACGATTTCATAAATGACGAACTAAGTTTAGTGTCAATATCACTTTGTGTTATTAATGTAGAGCTATATAATTCACTTTCTATGAGTTTAACTATGGTTTTCTCATGATATCCACAAATACTTCATGGTAGTTTAAAATGCACGAGTTCGTTTAGAGCGTAAAAACATCAGAGATGGAACTGTCCAAAATAAAATGTAAAAATAGGAATATATCTGCGCAGCATCACTTTGTTTTAATCACATGTACATGAATACATGAATACAAAAGATACTGACCAACACTCATTCCTCTGTGTTCTGCGTACATCCTTCTGGCTAAAAACTGACTCTCCAACACAGCTCGTACCTCTACTTCAGGTGAGAAACTGCCAACCTTAAGAAAACAAAGATGGCTCTATGTACGCAAGATCTTAACACCAAATACCAATTTTAGTACATTCAGATTTAAATCACACCGGGGTTAAAAAAAAAAAAAAGACCTAACAAATTTTGATAACAAGACAGCAGGAACTAAGGTAAACAAAAGAAAATTCTATTAACATGAATTTGAACAAACCTATGAAACCAACACCCAGTATTCCCGAAAGCTTTCTTCACGCACATGGCACCTGTTACGGTATCTCCCATCAAATCCCATTGAGATATCCCTAGGGTGTAACCCAATTCAGTACCCGAGTTATCATTTGAACATCTTTGATACTGTACATGTGCCATAATATTCTATCCCATTTATTTTAGCTCCTTTAAATTTGTTTGAGAAAGTTACCGAAATATCTAAAAAAAAGTCTTACACTTGACAAATCAAACTAAAAATGAAAGCCAAAGGATAATTTCCTGAATGAATGTGGGTCTAACTTTTGATTGCTTTCATTGCAATGGTCTTATAAATAGTACATTTAGCAATGACAATAAATTACATCGTTCACAACAACTTCGCATACTTATTAAGTGTACAAAGTGCCCGACATCTACAAGTATGCAGTACATTTAGGGGGTACATAATGTATATTCCTGACTAATATATTCACACCCAGACCGATACCTTGATTTTATGATTATTTCCTACTTGCGGGGTTTAACAATGAGAATTTAACACAAGTCGACACGTTGCCTGAACAAGCTAACAAATGTAGGTGGAAAGATTTATTTATTTTATTTAACCCATCAGAATATTTGTAACAGTAAGATTCAATGTGACTTGATTTAACTGCCGCTTCAACTATGGCTGTTCAGGGTGGGATAATAATCTTGTCAATGAATCAACGCAGGGATGTGAAGTCCACTACACTGTTCATCTGATCAATTCCTTAAGACGTACATAATCTATGTAACTGTTCTTTTTGCTCCTTATTTCCCGTTCAAACATATAACACTTAATTTGATGCAGACGATTGATACTAGTGCACTGTTTATGAGAACTGTCCCGAATGAAACAATATCTACAAAATTATTTAAACCCAATTTACACAAAAGTGTAAATGCTGTCTATTGCTATAAACCGCTCTGCTAATTATATAAGGACACTGATATTGTATAAGTCAAAGGGAAGTATCAAAAAAAGAGTTTTGATACTCAAACTTCAACAATGTCCTGTGAGAGAACATATATTTAGTAAACTAGTTGTGAGTACATATAGAATACATGTAGTAGAACATTTTAGACTTTAAAAGGTACTCTCCCACCTAAATGTGCTTGAATACAGAATCTGGATTACAATAATATCAGTTAAAATACCCAAAAATGTATAACCAAAACTTATCTAAAACCCTTAACTATAACATCTATTGCCCAATCATTGAACACCACCATTCAGCATTGTGGATTTTCACTGTTTTATAAATGGTTTCTTTAACTTTTTTTTTTTTATATACATTGTAAAGGTAATCATAAACTTTGTTTTCAAATATAAATGAGTTTCCTTTGATACAATTACTTTTCTCATGCAATGGTTTTCAATATATCTATTACTGGTAGACCCTAAACTTGTCTGTGCAGAAATAATGTACCTTCTCATCTTTGCTATTGAACCTTGATGTGCCCATTGCCAAAGGCTGGATTTCTGTTGCATCAAAATATATACCTGTACAAATGAAAATAAGAAGCATACATTCCAATAAGCAATTCAAAATAATCATGTCCTTAATATTAGAACTTTATAAATATCATTTTTTTGTGATCTTACATGTGACCATAGGGCTCCAATCGCTCAGCTGTTTTTGCAAGCTTGATTATTTGAGTAAATTGATAGTTTCCCTCGCCTGTGGACTACAGGATAAATATTCCGCCTTTTTGAATCATGGTTCAATTGATTAACATGTCTGATTTTGTTTCCTTTGAACTTGTAAATATATAATGAATGTTCATTTGTACAAGTATAATTACTTTTAAGAGTTTCTGTAATTCTTAGAGAGACTTTGTTTGAAGGTTTTAACATATTGGATTCCTGTGACCCTGAAAGGGGGTTCAGGTATTTGATTTGAACGATATTGCTGAAACATGTTCACAACTTATAGCTGCCAGGATTCCTTAGTTTAATGTTTACATATTTACCTGTAACACGGACAAGGCAAACTACAATAACGTTGGTTTGATGTCATATAAACTTGAGTATGAGCACGTGAACACTTACCTATGTTTCCATTGTTACCCATAGGTGTGTCAGCCAGGTAGCTAGAAAAGGTGTCCCAGGAACAACCAGCACTCTCCTGCTGAATTCTCTCCCTTGTCAGTGACCCATTCTTAAAACTTTAAACAATAAGCATTAACATAATTTAAATGAAATGAATAAATACTTACTAAATAATAAGCAGCAAAAAGTATTCTAAATATGTAGATGCAGATATCATAGGGTGTTATTTTTACTTTTTTTATACCTAAAAACATGAAATGCATTTCACTGTTTTCTCAAGGAAAGGAAGTTCCAGTATAATGTCAATGTGTATTATGCAATCAAGTGATCATAGTCAATGAATAAATTAATGAAATTCCATAATAAGTAGAAATTGTATGTTTAAAGCATTGTAAGTATTTTAGAACTAGCACTTACACAACAATTATACCAGTAAAATATTTCGCATTTCTGGAGAAATTAGCTCTTAAAAATAGGGAGGGAGTCTGTTAAATTATAAAAAAAAACTTGTTGTTTATCTAAAATATCAGGGGGAAATTTTAACCAAGAGACATACTCGTTGTCAACATAATAGACTGACATTTCCATTGACTGTTGAGCAATGAGGAAATGTTATGTTGTGATGTCAACTCAAACTTGGCTTTTGATTGATTGGTGTCACCAAAATACTAATTACAGTAAAAAAAACTTTCCATGTTCTTCCACAAGAAATGACTGTTCCACCATGTGATAAAACATTTTATTGAAAAATTATCAGAAACCAATTAAAACCACTCAATAAAATACAACATGATTTCTTCGTTATGAAAACATAAGGATTGAAATGCACATTTACTTACAAACGTATTATCAAAATGTGATATTGCCACATATCATAAAGAAGGTATTTGTAAGCAACTAAATTGTGGACCATCCTGACAGGCATTTTTATGGATGCAAACACTTGCACAAAATTATTCACATGACACTGTCGGCACACATCTCTGGATGTACATTACTTTTTGTTAACCTTAATTACTGTGCATGAAGACAAAATAACACTGACATAAATACTGCAATCTATTTCCAATGTACTTTCTATAGCAGACACATGTATAAGTAAGTACCCATATTAATTAATTCCAAGGTCAGCTGTTGTCAAAACATTGAAACAAGATCAACCTTAAATGTACCCAAAGCATTTGCCATAAATGAATTATTTAAGAATTCATGACCCTGCCCAATGGTGCTTTTCAGTATTTAAGACTGTCTTACCAGACAAGAGCCATGTAGTCGTTAGTGTCGATGGGGTTGACAAATATATGTCCCTCCAGACCTGCTCTCTGCTCAGTGAGCCACAGAAACACTGTATCACTGGTACCCAGGCTCACCTGTATAGTAAGGTATTTGTTAGTGTGGACATCAACAAATGATCATGTTTTTACCAAGAGTACCTGTACATATTTTTTGTAACAGCTGCCTTATTCTAAAAAGAGTTCTGCATTACGATACATGTGAATGTATTTTGTCTCAAGAGTTAGTGGTTTGGGCTTTAAGTACTGTGTAAATTAAGGCAGGCCTGACTGTGTTTCGAGTTTATACAAGAAATTTTCCTTTTATAAATCTTATTCTCTTATTGTTCTTTTTCTCTCTACTACTTCTCATTTTCCCATTACCTCCACAGAGCCATCAATTATATAATGAACAAATGCAAAGTTTAAGATGTTACCTATCTTCTTAAGTTTTCACATTTTTAATGCTTACAACTGCTGACTATTATATATTTTTTATGTCTCCTTTGATAGATTAATTCAGTATATTTTTTACCAAGAAAGACTAATCAAAAACTGTATAAGGGGGTAAATAAACGTAAAGCAATGGTAAAACGGGGTACATGTCCACTGTATATTAGAAAACAGGGAAGGCTGCACAAGATACCGGGAAATTAAGGGACTATCAAAAATATTATATCATTGATTAAACCAAATGTAACAGCTCTTCACTCCAGAAAGCTGCAAGCCTTACTGTTCTAAAGAAGTTAAAAGGAAGGAATTGATGTAGGACAGACAAGTTGTGTGCATGCCATGTAAGCTAAAAGTAGCAAACTTATGAAAAGTTCAGATCAATGAAGTAATTTAGAATACATTTACAATGCTTTCTGATTCACACATCTAGTATAGAAACATAGGTATAATTACCCCACATTGTACAAAGACTTACAATAGCATCCCCTTCCCTAGGTGCAAGTCCTGCCAGGGAGGCTGAAACACAATCAACAACCTTATTACTCAAAGAGGATATAACCTTAGCAAGTATAGAATAAAGATAACTTAAGTATACAGAAACCTGATATACTTTACGATAGAGAAAGTAGGTGCATCTTAAGATACAGAAAAGCAAATACAGCTCAAGATACAGAGAGTATAGGATATAGAAAGTAAAGGATACAGAAAGTATAGGATACAGAGAGTAAAGGATATAGAAAGTATAGGATATAGAAAGAAGATACACTGTAAGATAAGATAGTAGATAAACCTGTATTAGGATGCACAAAATATAGATACATGTACATATATTTACATAAGACTAATATATAAAGTTGAACACAATACAACTATATACCATGTATATATAGCATTTATTATACCTTTGTTTGAAAAACAAGATCACCGAAATAATAATCAGCCATCTGGTATTTGTACAATTATCAACATCTGTTTACATTTTCGTTTGATCATCACAAATGAAGACTCATCACTTTTAAACTGGTTTAAAAACAATTAGCTACATGTAGTTTTATCCCATATTGACATCTGATTACCAACATATCATACTTGTAAATTCTGAATTAGTAGCCAAAAGCAAATGAAAGGAACTCAAAACATTTGTTACATCTAGGTAGACTGGTGCAATCAGAATTAAGTGTTTTAAAGGAAACAACAACATTAGCTGCTACAGCCTGTTGGTATGAGACTGACACTCTACTGCCTTTGTTCAGCTGTTGCCACTAGACAATAAGTAGGAACATTGCGATGTTGAACTGAAATTCACTGAGTAGGAGATATATCTGGGTTGTCTCCCTTCAGGTCACAAAGATTCACTGGAGACTAAATGGTGGTCCCCCTTGAGCTAGATCACCCACTGAAGATTATATTACTTACCTGGGTTGTCACCTGTGAAGGCCACCACTTGACAAGCTGGGGAAAAGCTGTATCTATCTACAAGATACCTGGACACTTTACCCTGAAAACAGAACACTTGAAACATAAATATATCTGGCTGTGATCTCAATTTTGATACTCCATCGATCAAACAATGCTTTATTTACTACATGTGCCTGTCTGATTCCTGGCAATTAATGGTCAATATAAAATCTCTTTCTTTTATATGTTTTAGAAGGAGTTTGATTTGAGCAGATACATTACAGTAAAAATCTTTCAGATGTGAATAATAAACTGAGAATAATTTTAAAACTAATTTCAATGAAAAACCTGGGTTGCAATAAAGGGAAGTTTATAAGAACTGGTTTTCACGGTATGTATTAAAAACATGTACAGTAATACACTACAGCCAATGCCAATTATTGTAATATCTGATATTATAATGTCTTAGTTATTTTTGATACATAAAGTGTTTAGTGGTTAAAACACAGTTATGATTAGAAGGACTGAAATAAACTTACCACAACAGTACAGGAAGGAACTGGCTCGCCTAACTTCAGGGCCAAGTCATCCCCACATGCCTATCAAACACATTTGTTACATCAATAGAAACAATTTTTAATCAATCAGCTGATCAAGTAAGATTGTATATGCTCAAGCAGAGAGAAGGGAGGAGCTTCCGTTAAACCGTAATTAACTGGCTATCCTGTTTAAAGTCTTTCAAAGAAGAGAAACTGTTTGGTGAAATCTAATATTGTTCAAATAATCCTTTCAGAGATACAAATATGTAAGTGGTTAATAGTTGTAACACCATGGGCACTTCCATCTGTAATATGTTTTAGTGTTAAATAGACTCAATCTTGCACCTGTTAAAGTAAAGGGCCATTCAATATATCTGTCAGGTACTGAGCCCCTATCATCTATCAGACAATTTCTGTATGTTAACATAGATATATATTTTTGGCAGACAAATAAAAGAGGGGAAGTAACTCTAATGAATGAGATTGAATAAGCACTTTCCCTATTTTTTATGGATTGAGACTCACAACTGTTCACATCTTGTTTGACATTAGAAATCAACAGAACTGGTTTTATCTTGCTTATTGTTCCAACTGCATAGAGTAAATATGAAACTATTTTATTTAAATGTCTGTTTTGCCATATTTAATTAAATGAAAAATTGAAGTTTCTAAATATACATATTTTTACACATATCTGATATATACTCAATATGACATCAATATATATATATGTAACAATCGTGTGAATGATACATGTGCTTCTAGCATCAGGAAACAATTTTTATAAATAACTGTTTCCTTCCGTTTTATTTCTGGTAAACATTTAAGACAAGCCCCAACACTGTTACTTAAAAACAATTTACAAGCATACCTTTAAACATTCAGGGGACCAAGACTTGTTGACAATGTCCAGAAGGTTCATACCGGACCCATCACTGTAGTCTATCGGTGCATAATCCCCACAGAATAGTGTTGCAGCAAAACTGCTCACCAGGGAAATCCTCTGCAGTTGTATAAAATCAAAAACAATGTCTAAAAGGTAAACAGCACTTCATTTGGACATACAAGTAGGGGCAGTTGTTCTTCTAATTTACTGTAAAGAAGATTATTCATGTTATACTTTCACACAGTATTTTTAAAATGCTTACAATGAAAAAATTTGACCTAGAATGTGACTGAGATACAATGAATGTCATTGACGAATGGTGGTGTTTATTTTGCACTGGACAAATGATGTTAAAAATAATAGGATATCAATATTACAAGAATTTATGGCTGATCACAAAAACTTCTAAAAGGTAAGGATGGACTGAACTTTGAAAATACATAGCACATGAGTACTACAATAACTGAAAGAAATGTACGGGTCTTGTGTATGACACACGTAAGTTTTTTAATGTATGTGATAAGGACCAACTGAAAAACATAATTGTTTTGGTGATAGGTCTTTTGAAAAAAATGCAGTCCAGATGGAGGAGTGGTTGTATTTTTTCCTGGATCATTCATAATAATGTTCTCTATTTCACAAAATAATAATACTTGAAAGTGTTCTAGGCAACGAAAACATTAATTACGAGCAAATTCCAAAATGTAAGGATGGTTTTTGAATTCTAAAATGAAAACAAAAGGTGAACAATTGTTGTCTTCCTTATAACAGAACATATAAACAAGAGTTAGGTCCCATGTTATGACATCATTATCAACATTTGGAACAAATAATTGGTTTTGATATGTATGTACCTCTGTTTTAGCATAGGCATCACTCTGGGTTTGAGATATCTTCATTATCTGATTTCCTGTATATCTCTCAAATCCTCTTGCTCCTGTGATTTCTGCAAGGCGCTGAATAGGGTATTAAGCATTACAAATTAATTTATATATAGTGTTAAAAAGCATTTTGCAGAATGCTAGCCAATGCATGAATTCCAGGTTCATTGTAAGTTCTGGTTACAAAACTTAACTTTTGATTTACAATGTAGCTATTATATATAATTACACACCCTTGCACGTCCATGTATGACCATAGCTGTCAATAGGACGTAAAACACAAACAAACCAAACCAAAACATAGTTTTATGAGCTAAAAGTGTTATATATCGGCTATAAACATGAGTTACCATAGGTCCTCCAACAGCAGTCTCTAACTGTCGACATTGCTGGGTGGTACTGGAGTCCATCCATATTGGTGAGTCTGTCACACTGAAGCTATCCTGTAAATCAAAATTTAGATATACATGTACTTAACATATCAATACATAATCTTACAGTCTTGGAGAGAAAAAACCCACTACTGTACAATTCAAAGCTAACCTGCCGCCCCTAATCATCCATATATATTACTCCTATAACATAAAGAGGCCGCTGGTCGGCCCTTTTTCTATCGGATATTATTTTGCCGACTGCGACACACGCCTGTCAAAAGTATCTCGCCGTGTAAACCTCTTACATCGATGGAGTACCATATATATATATATATATATATGTACTCTCCCGGAGTCATGGAAACAACATACCCTTTGGACATTTATAATTACTGGTAGTGAATTTGTAATTAGCTGCATGATTAGGTCAGTCGCTAAAAGGAAATTGATGGACTATTGCGCATGTCTGGACAAAACTTGTCATTGGGGAGGGGAGTAGATAAAAAGTTTCTTTATTTCTACTTAAATAGCCTGTAATAGTCTGTTCATGCTGGTACATAATTGTATCCGTATATTATCTAAATCTGCAAAAGTACTATTTCATACATGTATCTACTCATTATCAGAATCTGTTTTCTAATAAATGTGCACAACGAGTATCTTCATGCACCTGTATATTATCTCAATCAGTTACCTGTACAATGTACTTACATACTACAGAGTGTCTGTTACAGTTTGTGCATTGTTTTTCAGGCTGGGTGCCTGAACAATAACCTAAACTATGGTACAATCCGTCTGTACTCCTGTATAGTATCACAAGACCTACAGATGCACTTGAATATCACTATGATGTACCTGCAGCTGCTGATGTAGTGGTTTGGCTGGATCCAGATGCTGCAGGGTATCTCTGGCTCCAGATTTCCAGTACACACTGCCATGTTGCTGTCAAAGATATACAACATGGTCAAACAGTCAAATCATCACGCATAACTTTGTTTCCTAAAATTGGAATTTTAAGGAAATATTCAGCTAATGTTTGTAAGTCAGCTGTTATACCTTATCTCAGTCATTTCACTGAGTCATACCTCACTACACTGGTTCAAAGAGTAAGGTATCAATATTTTGGTAATTCAAGGGCTGTCATCAATAGACAACTCTTTTAAAATCAAGTATAACAAATGAAGCAAAATTACAATGATTTTACATTTTTTTTTTTTATTTCAACACACCAAATATTAAGAATCTCCCGTCTGAATATACGAAAGGAAATTTTGAAAGCTTCCCAGTGTTTCCTGATAAGGGGAAATTGGGTGTTGCTGCAGAATGTTAGAAATAAAGGGAGAGTGAAATCTCCTTAAGGGAAAAAAATGATGCAGGTCCACAGTATTTATATGGATTTGGTAGGGTTTTGTTTGGCTTAAAAATTGTTTTGTTGCATTTCAAATTTCACTACCTTTATCACAGTTGTTCTTTTTAAGACATTTGATGCTTTCAGGAGCTAATGTGTGTGAAACATTTAAACTTTCATATCCGATAGCTGTAGTCAAAATTGGATTTTTGTTTTAGAGATACATGGGTTGGGTATCACTGTTTATTTTTACTTCAAGGAGATATATTTAGACATAGAAACGTTTTTACCTGTCCTGCTCCAGATATTGCCACAACTTTGGAGAAATCAAAACTGCTTGCTTTCAATTGGTCCATCAGGAGATCAAGAGCCTGCAATGAGGAATAGTCAAAAACGGTCAAATACAGTACCAATGAGACTTTCTTATTATATATAATAAATATTGCTTTTTTTCATTACCGGTACATGAAATCTCTGCGATCAGTCAACCCATGGTAAGTAGATTGAATGTTGCAAACTAAGGCATAATGTCTCAACAAATAAATTACCATGCTTAAAAGTCATGTTACTAAAAAAATGACTTTTACAATAACATGATTATATGCATTAACTGCTGAATGCACATAAAAAGGACACATAGCTTAAAACCTTAAATTTTCAAGTCAAGAAGTCTGACTTTAAAAATCTTCTATGTTTCTTAAACCACCTAACAGTTTCTTTATAGACATTATTACATGGTATGATCAAACTAAAGGGAAACCTTACCAACTTTTTGGTGAGAAATTTCATCTCAATGTTCAGATAAATCTTTGTAATTACAAACATTCTCCTACAAAATGCTGGAATAATGATTTTTTTTAAAGCTATCAATATTTCTTATGTTTGCAGAAAATCCAGATTAAGTGCATTATTCTCCCAGTTGATTGGGAGCAACCCCATTCAAATAAATTTACCAAAAAATAGCACAATAAGGATGCCACTTTTTTAATATTTTCCGAGTCTAATACTTTATTAAAAATATGTAACAGGGTGTGCTATTTTACTTACCTTGACCCACATGAGAGTTGGTGCAGTAACTGTGACTTTATCATTGTGGATGTGAGCTCCACCCTGAGTCCTACACATAAGAGTATACATTTTTTATATATATATGACACAGATTTATATTCCAAAGTCCAGATACATGTATTAACAATGAGTATACATGTGTGTACATTTATAAACATGTATGCACACAATGCTAACATAAAGGGAAAAACAAAATTTAAGATTTTCTTATCATATCCCACAAATGAAGCTCATTGAATAAAGGTATAGAATTCAGAAAAAAATTATGGGAAAACATTTTTTAACTAAGAAAATCATTTTGAAAACAAATTAGATGTTACACTTACTTGAACTCTGGAAGGTCTGTATCAAATTTAACAGCAGCTTCATTTAAAACCTTGGAGTCATCATCCACTGCGATTACTTTTATCTGTAATATTATACATGTATAACACAATCAATAGCATAGCTGCAGCTTTAGGCTATATTTACCATACTATACTAGTATGTACTGTTAGTGCATGTACTAGTACTATTGACCATAAAAAAAATTGCCAAACAACAATATATATTTTTTTTTGTGTTATTTCAACAAATGCAGATTTTCAATTAACATTTTCCTGATTAATATATATGATGCAAGCTAATTTCTGCATACTCGTAGATCAGAAGTTGGTGTACAAAATGTATCTATACTGGGAGATAATCCATGACTTATGCTTCAACTTACAACTGCTCATTTCAGCTGCATTTCGCACCAGCGATTTGATTCTAGTCATTGTATCTGTGTAGCATAAGCCAATTATGATTATTGATACCGAGGGCTTTTCTCATAAGCATATCTAAATTGAAGCCAATTAAATCGATGTAGCCACACGTGTGTAAAACGAGCTCCAATCAAACTGATAATGCTCTTCTTATCAGCGAAAGCCCGGTCAGAAGTGGGTCACCAAACTGCAGAGTGATACCGCACAGATCTACCTGTGTAAAGGCAAATGTACGTAAACATAAATTTTAGTTGCACTAATAATAGCAGAAGGTGTCTGTAAGGTTGTCATTGTTTATGCATTGTCAAATTACCTGTTGTGTGCTAAAATCAAATCCGAGGTAAACACCGCTCCCAGTTGCTTGCGCCATTTTGTGGGGTCAATAGGTCAGATGGCCGGTGTTCATGCAAATACAATCCCTCATTTAATAGATACCGGCGGTGTATCAGCAAACAAATCACCTTTTCATTTTGTTTCTCTTCTATTTTGATCACATGGTAACGCGTATTTATCGGTTAGACGGCCAAGGCAAAAGCGATACGCATGTAATGTCAAAGTTAACTTTTAAACATATTCAGGAACATCAATGGAGAACCGTAACATTTCTTAACTATAATTTACAATTACTTATGTGGCATTTACTTATTAGAGTCCAATTCAAGTCTTGACTGCGAATCAATCATAACCTTTGTCTTTTGCTCAATGTCCCATCGTTTTCTAAATTGGTTATACATGTTCTAAAATCTATGTATTATAATACTATTTTGGATATAGTATAAGCACCAAAATTAAGGAGTTTTTTTTCTAAATTAAGAGTACTTCGGGCAAATTAAAAGAACATTGGTTTCATTTTAGAAATATGGCATTGCTTTTCTTCTTCTTTTTCTGGTATTTCAACCTAATAAAATAAGGCTCTGTACAGTTAATCGGATTTTCACACCATAAAAAATAAGTCAATTATATCAAATTTATTTATCAATTCCAGTACATTAACAAGTGAATGGCTATACTTACTTATGGTTGAGGGTTCGAGTCACGACACGGCACTGTGTTGTATCTTTGAGCAAGATACTTTACTCCGCTTGTTCCAGTCTTCTCAGCTGTAAATGAGTACGTAGTTGGGCAGTGTTATGTAGAATTGTAGAATGCTAGCTGTGAGAGCCGAAATGGCAGCACCGGCTGTATGCTCCCCAGGTACGTAGTTGATAAAGATATTGGCTGGTTGCAAAGGCTCTATAACCACGGATAATAATTTGTGAACCGCTTTGAGACGATCTACCAACTTGGTTGTGATAAAGCGGTATATAAGACCTCGAATTATTATCTATTATTTTTAAATGTTACATTTAGGAAGAGTCCGTTGTCAGAGTAGGGTAAGATAGTTATATTCCTAAGTAAAAGCAATAGTATAAAAAGGACAGCAAATATAGTATGATAGTTTTCAATCTAAATTGAATTTATTTTTGAATAGCCTAACGCAGGGACGTATATATATATATACTGTCCCTGTCTAACGTCACGTAAAATAAAATTGAAATACGCCATAGGATATATATATTTATTTTCGATTACAATATGAAGTAAACGAAAGCAGATCACTGATAAAACTTGTAAATAGCCTATAAATGTTCGGGCTGTTGACGATACACTTCAAAACTAAAAGAATTAGAAGAATTAGCTTAATTTTCATACATGACGGAAGTCTTGTAGTCTCAAAAAATATACAGATACTTCTTTTTTATACGTACATGAAACTATGTAGTACTTGGTTAGCATAACTGTAAACAATTATAAAGAACTATGTTTTGTTTGATTGTCAATCGAAGGAATTCAATATTTTAAAGATTTATCTGTACCGTATAACACTTTTACGAAATGTTATCTACGTACAACGAGTTTGAAATGATTAATTATCAAAATAATGTGATAAAACATCTTTGTTTCCATCGATATGAATATTAGATATTTACTCCAACTGTCACTGCCAGGTTATCGAACATTTAAATGTATATATGTGTTACATTGTAGTTGTAAGTGACTATCGGCGACCTCAATATCAATATATGGTAAGATCTTTATCTATACCAACCTGCTAACATGAAAAATGATGTTGAAAATAAATTGAGAGAGTCTATGCAGTTTTCCCCATAGTTTTTTATTGATCAATGTTTGATACGTTGAAAGGAGAAAACCGTAACTCACGATTAAAATCTGACACAAGGAGGAAAAGGGGACGAGAAGACCACCAGATTAACTTCCACACATACACGGCTGCGGAAACAAGTACCCCAGGGGGTAAGCGTTTCCTGAATCAAATTTGGCACGCATCATAGCATTTCCTTTCACATACTATAAAAGAAGTTAGTTAACAATGATATGTAAGACACCATATATTTGCTTCTTACGTACGAGAAAATCCATCTATTTTTCCAGTTCCATTAGTTATATGGATGGTTCCCAAACAGTTATTTTGGGCTATATATTTATGTATTTTGACAAATGGTTGATATTCAAGATAATCCCTTTTGTGTTTTTACTTATTAAGATATTTGTAATGTTGAAGCAATTGTCGACGTTACTTGCGACGGAGACTTGCTCAGATGATTCGTTAAATAATGGTTTTAACATTGGATTTTGGAAACATTGTTACAGTTTAGTCATACATTGTATATGTATTTAAGGACACAAGTCATGTAGAAGTTGTATTGTTTTGATTGACATTAGAAGTGTAAAAAAATACATCTAGTAACTTAGTTTTAAACCATATTAAACAAACAGCCAAGCTTATCATCCTACAGCACCGGATCGACTGGGGGTAGGATGAATCCACAATGACAGTCACTCAATACTATTGCTCTTTCTGCACCATTTGTCCAGTCTTTTTTATCGGTACAAGCAGCCATGATGCATGGGAATAGACCTGCGAAAGAATGGCGTTATCAGATAAGAACCACTGGTTCTCATAACGCTTCAATATTAGTATTCTCTGTCGTCTTTTGAAAAGATTCTAACTGTAGGCACAGTGTATATAACACAATACGCAGGGGAATTTCAGAAGAAGAATATTGTCATGAAAGCTGGAATAAGCATGGCCGCCATGGTTGATATGAAGCACCATAACATAACTGTACGGATATCGGCCCCACCGCTGGTGTGTGTCTTTTCTACATTATCTGAAATATAAAATAGTGAAGAAAAACATTAATATGAAGTTAATTTACTGTGTAAACATCAAGTATAGTTGATATTACATGTAGCTATGTTAGTACTTCAGCATCATGAAGGGCTTGTAATTGCTGTACACAATTGCCTATTCAGCCAAAAGAGTTTGAACTGCATGCCGAAATGGTTCTATGAGGCAATTAATAATGGCCTCGTGCAGAATCGGGGGTTACTTTTTATTCCTTTTGCCTTTTGTAAGAAGTGTCCACCGTCCCTTTTGCTTTTTGAAGTGGTCTTCCTAGACCACTGTCTATACATTACCTTCGCTGTCGCCAGGACAATTAACCATTATAGGAGCTGAATATAACATTTTTTTACACATATTTATCCTTTGCGAGAGTCATATTTTGTATTTAAACGAAAGGGTTTAGATTCAAAAGACGAGCAATGAGATAATTTTACACGTAAAGAAATGAGAAATACTATAAATATTTGCTAGATAAGTTCACAGTTTTAACAATATCTACATTGTATCAACGGAAATATGCTATTTGTTAAATCAGTAAGACGCAAATTATAATATCACGTGAAAAATGATCTAAGAAACATTAAATTGGCCAAGTTACATATGTGCATTCGTAAACATAACATACAAAATGTAGAATGTTATCTACACTACTACATATGCTAAATATTTTTTAGACAGGTTTTTTATTTTAAAACATATTATTCAGTGGGATGTTGATGCATTATAAGATGGCAATATAACAGAATACAGAAAATGTCGACGTGACCCAGATACATAATATTTACAATCAAATAGGAAGGTAATCTAAACCGAGGGTACTGATAGCTCCTAGCATTTTCTCTCTCTCTAACGTAATTAACAGTAGTCATTATGCTTTTTGTAGTTTCATGTCAGATACATCATACATGAAATGCAGATGACATATTCCTATTACTCTCCTTCCAAAAGATTTAAAAATCATTTACCCCAGATAACCTTCAATGTCATCCTGTTTACCCGGAGGTACATGAACTATCCAGTTAACTGAATATAGACATTGCAGTTTTCTCTATTACATGTACAATGTTTACATAATAAATAATCATTTCATGTTTGTGTTGGATTATATCAGTGTAATTTTCTACCGGGGTATATAGATACATACTTTCGTGTATTCTTATCATCGTATGATTGAAATTGACAAAACGAATCAAAAGTAAAAAAGAAGGGAACCTGTAAAAATCGTTGTGCATACCCACCTGGCGTACGGTATTTGATAACTTCAAACAGGATTTCCCAGATCACCTGGACTCCTATCCAGAAGCACAGTATAGACGTTCCGAATTCCTCTTGAGCTTTTGGCAGATACCCAGTATTAAATACGATAACTGATGTCACAGCTGGAAGATATGTTCATATATAATGCATTAGGTCCATGCACAGAGCACTCAGTGCATTAAACTATAAGTGTTCTTAGCCCGAAAAAATAGTGATTCTATTCAGGTGTCAACTATTGGACTTGGATGACACATGTAAGTCATTATTGACATTGTGATGATTTGCAAAATTAAAGTGAATACTACTAATGCATTGTTAATTAGTTTATGACAAGCTGTTTCGAAGAAAGTTATTGGCCACTAGGTTATTCTCAATACAAACAACTTTTGTTCTTATGAAGAATAATTGTACATGAGGCGTGTTGTAACAAATGGTTTTTTGAGATGCTGATACATTTTGACCACAGCAGGAAGTAACAGAAGATCTTTCTTTCATATACAAAGCGTAATTATTGCATTTGCCCAACCACTCCAATCATACCCCGCCCTCTTCAACTGCATGAAACTACATGTACCCAGTAGGTATTGAAAAAAAGTCTGGAAACAGTCATATTTTGGTAACTCATTTACCTGCAAGAATTTGAATAGATTTGCCTGTGAACAAGTGTAGATAGTTGAACACTGGCCTAACACGACTGTCTGGGTTCGGCCTTACCAGACCACCGAACAGCTGTAGGCAAACACCAGACATCACAGCTATACCCAGCCAGCTGTGGACACCTACGTGCTGAAATGATAAAAAAAATAGTGTGCAGGAAAAGCTTATCCTCCAGATTACCTCTACTATTTTCCATTTCTTTATAGGGGTTAATTAATATTATTCCTTTTGGTTTGATATCTTTCTTTGGTTCCTGTCATTCTCATATCAATATGATTTCAGATTATAGATGTGAGCTGAATAATTCTTTCCCACTGTCACATGTACATGTATACATCACTCCAATGTATGACCGAAGCACATTTCATTGTAGAATTATTGGTTTTGTTTTACATTTATATATGATATTTTATTGTGTTATAGTTTATTGTATGATCGATACGTTGGATCTCTAAAACTATGAAACTGAAAAGATCGTTGTATATGTACAAGCTAAGATATATGCCAGTGATTAACAATGAAAGGTCGAAAAACAGAAAACAGAACACTACAACATTTCCTGGCCTTATTGGTATGATAAATACATCTCAGCCTTCGGGGAAAGATTCTTAAATGTCAAAACCTAATTGTAAGGCTTGTCGAGAGCTTTGCAATTAAGTATCATCCTCTTTGTCAGACAATCAAGGTAATACATGATTATTTTCCCTCACAATTATAATAATGGATGTTTCGGCAAGAAAAAGTATGCCTACGACAACTGCTAAGATATAGCATGGCAACCTCCAATTATAAAAAGTTAGGTCATTAATTTGTTTCAAAGCGCATGTAGACTGTCATATACTAAAGGTTATACTAATATGCAATATTTGATAAAGCGTCCTATCTGGCTAACATAAGCCACTCTAAAGAGCTGTACAGTACATAGATATACATGTACATTTAATACAATTAACATATACATTAATCAATAAAATGTTTGAGGAATTCACAGGAGCTCCCCCATGTGTGTATGCCAACGTGTGTGCTGGAGTTGCAATGAGTAAAGGCTAAAACTAGAGACAAATCAGTTACAGATCGAAGAAAACATGAGCAGTTAACATATATACAAGAACAGGGCCCGTATTCATGAAACCGTATCCATGCTCAATCATGGATTGTGTGCTCAAGCCGAATTTCTTGTTCCCGTTATAAATTTAAAAAATCATATGTTTTCATAATAGTACAGTAACGGTACTGTACTATTATGGAAGACATGGAGGTCAGTTTTCCCACGAAGGCTTATGCCTCCCAAAACCATCACTGAACCTCCGCCATATTGTTTATGTTCCACAACGTTACCTGCCTGGAACCACTCCCCAGGTTGTTTCCATACTTTAACGCGCCTGTCGGTGAAGTCGAGACAGAATCTGGACTCGGCAGTAAAATGAACCGGTTCCCATTCCTGAAGAGTCAAAGTACTGTGAGCTTGGGCCCAATCTAATCGGTCCCTAATATGGCGGGCAGTTAAGGTAACTCGTATCGCTGGTCTACGTGACTTTAAACCAGCATCATGAAGACGGTTCTGAGTGGCTACCCGGGTACCGGAAGCATTTAGGAGGTCATTTCGTAAAACTGTGACATTCTGGAACCTGTGACGCCGTGCCTGTATGAGCAAAAATCGGTCTTGCCGCTGCGTTGTGGCACTATAACGACCTCCAGCATGGCGTCTGGAAGGGTTTCAGTTAGTTTGGAAACGATTCCACATTCTTGCCACCACACTTTGCGACATCCCAAGGTCTGCTGCAACCTGACGTTGAGACATGCTGACTTGCAGCATTCCGATGCCCCTATTCATTTCACCGTCATTTAGCCGTTGTCTGGTTCGTCTTTGTGCCATATTAAAACAAAAACACGCAAAGAATATTCATCAAATTAATTTCCTTAACAATTTGAACAACGCCTTACTGAGCCTAGCTTAGCTTTTGAAAGGGGTGTAAACGTGGAAAAGAGTGCACGCGCTTTTATGGTTGACTGAATACACCCACACAGGACGATTTGGAAGGCAAACAAATTTGCCCAACACAGTACGGAAGGAAAATATAATATCCTTTCTAACATTTTGCTTTTTTTTTCAAAATATAGGTGATCCTTAGCAAAATGTGACGAGTATACTTTCAAATAACGCAAAATTCGTTATTACAGAATATATTTACCAATACAATAATTAAATTCACAGCATGCGCAGTAATGCTGTGAGACATATACTTACGTTTGATAATCCATCAACTTTAACGAAAATGATGACAAAAGAACCTGCTGTGAGAACGAAAACAGTTACGGCGGTGATTCTGTGTAGCTAAAAGGAGAACAGGAATAGTATATGTTTTTGGATAGAAAAAGTTGAAGTACAACAAACAAAAACAATAACACCGTATCAGCTTCTTTGCTGATACATAACAGGAATATTTTCTGATATTATGTAATACATGTGACGCCAAATTAGTAAAGTCTAATTTACTTAATTTCTTCATTAAAGCTTGATAGCCATTGTAGCCAATACTTGATGTTTATAAAATGCATACGCATGATCTTGCTATCTGTTATCTGCAATGTCTAATTTAAAAAAATGCTTACGGCATCTATTCAGAAATAACACCTAGTCGACGTAAGGCATATGCACAATGCATTTTATATACTAACACGTTAAGCATTGACGTGTTTATATAACACCCGACATAGTTATTTGTTTTGTGAGAGTTGCATCGTAGTATCATACATCTGTATTTAGATACGAACATTACGATCTCCACATGTACGGTTCTCGTTCACAGCTTGATGAATGCATAAAATGTATTATCAAATGTTTTGCATTCATTTTTGTTCATTGTTTACCTTACAAAGGGCCACGTTTCGTCAATTACATTGTTGTATAATGTCGGTACATGTAGATGTGGAAAAGTAGTCTATAAAAACTTACATGAAACCACACTTTAGTTCCACATAGGAGTTTATCTGGGTACATCGGTCTGTAATACCGTGCAATCACGGTAGTAACACCGACAAAAAGTATCCAAGCGGTCAGCATCATAATTCCTATCAACAAGTAAAAATAGATACAGTGCAATGCTAATGAGGTGAAGATGTCACAATTAACAGGAAACAATTAAGATTTCTCGAGATATATATATTATCTTGTAATAACTTTCAAGGACAAGTGCATTTCTCGCACATTTCAACAATAAAAACATTGTGAAAACAACGTTAGAGAGAAGTGTATTAATTATAATGTGATAGCGAACATACGGAAAATGTAGCGAAAATATTGACATGGCGAAAAGCCCTTTAGAGCACTACATCGGAAACGATATTTTTACATGTATGACTAAAAACAGTTATAATTTTGTAAAAGGCGGAGGATTTCTTGATATTTTTTTAAACTAGGATGAGTTATGTTCACTAACGAAATGTATGTTTACCTTACCGTGTATCTGTGTTAGCAGAGGCAAAGCACTGGCACGATGAATATCAAAAGTGTCAAATTGGATCTTATTGACGGATTGTATCGGAAGCTCGTCATGTTTTACTATCACATCAGTACCTTACACGAAAGAAACAAACATAATTGTTATTATTTCCTTTAGAAAAACGACAACAATCGTTAATCATTATCTTTTTTTTTTTCATTTTGCTCAAAGGAACATTCATGTGATAGAATTTTTGTTACGTTGTGAGTAATGATTTAAAATGATATTCACGAAGCCTTATTGAACAATTTGACTAAGTCTCAAATTTACAACATACGTAAGATGTTTTTGATGGCGAGGGCTGAACTAGGAGACACATTATCTTCGGTAGAATCTGTGAAGAGCGTTGTTATTTAAGACTGTTGTACACTTAGAGAACAGAACGGGAAAAGGGTGGATGAGGGCTTTCATTACATTGTCCAAGGTGGGCAGCAGCTATTGAATTTTATGAATATTTGGAATAGAAGGCAGTATACATCATTTGTTTCAAATTGATATAAAAGTGTAGGATCTGGATTTTATCAACTTTGACATTAATATCTTATAACCTAAATAGAACACTGATTGTCATCTTTGACTCAAATGGGCAAACCTCATAAGAGTGAATTACTTGCAATCAATAATTCAATGAAAAACACATAAAAATTCAGATTGTTTCTTCATTATCAGAAGACCTACGGACACTAAAACGGGAAAATGTAAAACAATTATTTATGAAAGAAATTTAAATATGAGATATTTGTTCTTTATCAATGCAAATAGGACACTTACAATTTCACTAAGAAGCACATATGTGCATAATGTAATTGGTCGTTTCCAATATTGATTAATATTAAAGTTACCGTGCCGCAATCTTTCTGGAAAAGTGCGGTCACAATTGAAGTAATCAAATTCCATAAATATTATATAAAGTACATTGGGGTATGATTTTTTTTAGTATACATCTACATGTAAGCGTGCGAAGCCTTTTTCTTACTGCTACTTGTCTCAGCAGAAGCAAGGTAGATGTCATGGTTACGTCATTAATAGTGCATACGCGAATTCGCGTGGACAGAATCCAACGAAAGGCGACTATATCTTTGACTGGGTCAGACGTTATGCTTTCACAACGTGCTGAGTGTTACTATCAGTTTTCATCTGTTTGTAAGTAAAAGCTTAGCAACTTCAAAGTGTTGGACAAATCCCTTTTCCTTTTTATACTTAAGCACATTACCTCGGTCTAAGGCATCATTGATGTACATTTTCGCTTTATTGCGCTGTTTAGAAGTTTCTAACTTTTTTCTTTATCTTGCCAGTTCTGTCTGCCTGCTTGGTCAACGACGTTTTGGCATGGACGTCGCCATTACTTCGTATGCAATTAAATACCGGTTTTTTTTGGGTTTTTTTTTTGTTTTTTGTTTTTGTTTTTTTTATCTCCGACACGTTTTACGTCCTGAGTGTAGTATTAACGGAAAGTTACATTGCGTTCTATGTTAGCAAAATAAGAATTCCAAGTTTTATCCTGTTTTCAGGAAAGAAGAGCGAAGGGTTACGGCACGGTAACATTAGCTATTACTGTAAACTTAACACAGCCTAAGATTT
Source organism: Mizuhopecten yessoensis (assembly GCF_002113885.1). Classification (NCBI taxonomy): domain Eukaryota; kingdom Metazoa; phylum Mollusca; class Bivalvia; order Pectinida; family Pectinidae; genus Mizuhopecten; species Mizuhopecten yessoensis. The sequence goes on from NW_018405595.1 coordinate 562,028, forward strand.
ATATGTAAAAAATACCAAAGTAATTAGCGTTGGTATCATGTGATTAAGCCATAACGTACATATTATTTCGTTCACGCAATGACTAGTAAGTAAACAATACCATCATGAAGTCCTCCCCATGCAATGATAACGTAGTAGGGATTGTGTAAATCATACGTCACAAAACCACCGCTATAAGTTGTTGCGTTCATGACAACAGGTATTGTAAACGAACAGTACAGACTTCCATTTTGATACATGGCTGCCATATTCTCCAGTCGCCCTCTCTAGTAAGAAACAAAGAAAATGTTTTTAACAACGATAAAAAAAAACCAATAAAAAACATGTTCAAAAATTGCAACGTTTGACTACGCCATGTCCCTCACCTTAGATTGTCTGTAATTTTGCTGCATGGTATTTATGCCATATTGAAAGGTTGACATTCCTTTCGCATGTGTACACGTAACAGTTTGGTCATCTCCCTTTGTAAAGAAAAGAAAACATTTTTTTCATTCATTTCACAAGGTAATCAAATACATAATTTACCAAATCACTTTCCATGCAAGACTTCCTCTTCAGCCCTTTGCAGTATGACAATAACTGCAACATGACAACAAAACTCTTACGGTAAACGTTATGACCTTGATTTCAAGATTGTTAATTTCCGTTCATAAGTAGAATACATTACCACTACCTCTACCTACGAAGTATATATATGTTATACATGTATGCTATTCCCCATTCTTTATCTATGTATCAGGATTTATTGCATATATTTGACCTATTGGCAAATACATTGATTAGGCAGGATATCCAACGAGAGAGGTTTCAGACTATGTAACAGAATGTTTATGTCATCATGATCTGAATAACACCCGTTTTATGCAATGTTACTTTAATTACTAGCATATCCACAGTACTATAAACCGTTGGTGACTTCAATCCATTGTTGGGTTGGATCGGCGGTACCATGACGGGTGACATGTAGAACACTTACCATTCTTAAGTTTGGTTTCTCTTTCGCATTTTCATGGGGATTATTGTTCAAATCGTTACCATGAGTCGGTCAGATGAAAATCCAATCGACAAATAGGCGTGTTCTTGCGTCCGAGCCCACATCTGAATAGTGATACGTTCCGCGTTCATCTGGTAGGTGGCGCCAATGTCACAGGCTCGTCCCGAACAGAAGCTTGGGTACAACAAACATCCAATTTCTGACCCACATGTCTCGTAGGCAATGTTCATGGGTCCACGGGAAATCTGATGATGATATTATAACGACATTGCAAAAAAAAAAAAAATTATAAACATATCAGATATCAATATTGTACATCAATGTCTTTTAAAATAGGTCATTGATGCCATTTCAATTATATGTCGATAAAAAATAGACATAAGGAAGATAATATGGTTGGTTTCTAGCGTTACCTCCATAGTCGTAATATACATGTATGTTCAGCGTAGTTCGCTGGGAGACTTAATATTATTTGCGAATGACATCTTCCACCAATTTAAACGCAATACATAATTACTTTCAATGTAGGAATAGCATGAATTAAATTATTCATAAATATAAATGCATGGCTTGCGAAATAAATCACATGCGACAAAAGGTGATGTTCAATATTATCATTGAAATTCGCTGTCATTTATGTTTTTGTGACTAAAACAATATATTCAATTATTCAGGAGAAATCAATATTTTTCCTTGCGATATATATTTTATTGCATTTTACTGTTGATAAACACATTCATGTAACGTACCTTTCCGTTTGTAACAGATCTTACGAAGGGTTCATGTGCATGGAGATCAGTTTTGACGTTAATCCAGAATAGATGGTATGACTCCATGAATGTTGCACTGAAAGGCAGAAAAAAACGATAAATAAACAATCCCCGATATATTTGTCAAATAAATGAAGGATTGTTTCCCGCTGGTGTTTGGTATTTTGAAGAAGTAATAAATGCATTTCTTTTTTTAAAACAACTATTACATTACTTACGGTGACAATGCAATAAGAACGTCCTTTCATTGAGACTTGATTCGCGTTTGGAATTGCTTTAAACAGTGACATTTATACATTTATTACCAAAAAACACTCGAAAAGTCACCTTTACGCGAAATATTAATTTTGACTTTTAATTCTGTTTAGAAACTTTCTCCGTTCGTTGAAAACATATCATATCATTTTTTTTATTTTTTTTTTTATCCGAGTCTGCGTTACATTCTCTCTATCGATGATTTTGAATAAAAAAGCGTCACAATTTTTTAGGATTATTTAATTGTTTCATAATATGACGATATACTGCTATTTCTCATTGAATTACATCTATGGTAAAAGTCGAATATTATTGAAAATAAAAGAGTATAACAGTTAACTTTGATCAAAATCTTAAACTAAATTTTAGGTCATAAAAGACTATATTGGGCTGTCACATTTTAAATAAGTTTACTAAAAACAAATTGTAAATGACACTTTATATGACAGTTGTTTTATTGTAATCATTGCCGTAGGGATATTTGCTTTATGTACCATATTGTTTATTTCTAAAAGCTTTCCAGACTAAGAAACCTGCAAAATATATTTTATGAAAGTTCACTTAGACGTGGTTAAATAGTTGATGACATATTTGAAAGGTAAACGTGAATTTATGCACCGATAACGGTTAAGTAATTCTGAAATCATTCTTATTTACAGGTATACTGATGTATTTTCCTGGTTACAATTAATATCAACATACCGGAATGTGACATTTCCCACGTTATTCTCAGGAGCTACCCATGTGGCCTCCATTTTGTTCACCGCCACGGCATTTTTATGAGTAAGATAGTTCTGAAATTTAACATAAAATGGTACAGAACTATTATTTCTATAATAGAAAGCATGTACCGAAGACACGTACAAACCAAACAGAAAATACAAGATTTTTTTCTTTGATGATTTGTCATTAAGAGTTGTTGTTTGTAGGTGTGATATTGAACATTTACTCATGAAATACCTTGAAAATTGTACGTGTGGTTCTTATTTCCACGTATTTAGCACTACACTGTACCATTTTTCCCGTGCTATTTGACATACCCTGCCTCATGCACACACACATGCGCAAACACTTATACACAACACACACGGAGGCACGTCCTTAAATGACATTAGCTGTTGATAGGAGGTTAAACAAAATATAACAAAACACCAAACCAAACATCCATACAATTGACATTCGGTTAACATATAAACATATTAATCCGTTCCTACAGTTGACTATTTGCCAAGGTAACTAGAATAGAAAGTTGTAAAAATGATTGGGAAACAAAAATAATTAACAATGTTCACAGTATATCATTCGCTCTTCCAAGTAAAAGACGCACAGAATAGTGATATTGTTACCTATGAAGTAAAACATCCGCTATACATATAAGTAATAGCAATAACAATTAGGATCAAAATGATAGAAACATACATCTGAGTCTCCTGTACAATTGCCTGTTCTTGTTTTGTTGTCAGAATACGTAACGAATCTTCCCACAAGGTCATCTGTACCAGCAGCATGGACGTTTAGTATAACTCCTATGAAAGGTCGCGCGTCATCAGCCAACAGTGTTACTGTTGATAAAAACAAATTCTCCTATCATAACATGTATTAGATCAAAGATAAATTTATTGTAAACCTAAAATGTGCTGCACCGTCAACAAATATAAAATTATAAACCGAAATTAAATAATTCAACACAAAACTGTAAGAAAACCCGGAGTGGTTTCAAAATAAAGCCAGAATAATCACATAGAACGTTTTCATTCTTATATCTTATCATGTACATAATAAAATAAGTGTTGTGTTATGAGACTTACTTATGTCCCCTTAAGGTAGGGCGCTTCTCAATAATATTACATATTAAAGGGTCGGGACAAGTATGACTTTCAGAAATAGGGTACATAGAACATACCGAAAAGCGAAGTACACGCTGAATAAACGGCGGTTTTCGGTCTATACATCGATAAACCAATTTATTAGCTCAGATGAAATCTCCAATTAGGAAAGAAAACTTTAAATGTGCAAAAGGTGTGTAATGAAGTGATGTTTACCAAGTCATTTTCTAATGGCACAATGCTTTGTATGTTGATCAATTAAATGCCGTGTTTTAAATCAACCGCGCGCGTGCTATGAGACCCAATCTATTCGAGCCGGATCTTTCAACAGGTTTATGTTCATGTATCCTATAACATAATGACACTTTTCAGGCCATGCATAGATCTGCTCTTAGCGTCTAGGATATGTACTTAAATCCAGTATACTATTCTTAGTCTTGTTAAGGAAGGGACCATATAGATTCACATACATAGGGTCGTATATATTTCAACATTCGCTCATTTGCGATTTCTTCCATCCGTGTACAATAAATGACAATTTACGTAGTACAATGTATCAAATGTGTAGTCATACACTTTTGAAGTGCTCTGGAGTGTCTTTAAACTACACAGTTGAACAATAATTGCAATATTGTGAAATTTCAGTGTCTGTACGCTATAAACGGTCCTTTTTATCAGCTTACTACCGGGTCCACCAATAATGTAACAATACATGTGTCTATGTATATCTTTCGCTCTGTTGCGGATCAAAACTGTGATCCATACCAGAACATCTATAAATTCTGGGGTTAAGAAAAGTGTGATTAGTTTTACGACCTATTTCAACACCAAGTATGCAGCAACCCGCATATCATCAGTTATATCTCCAACACTGTTGCTTTTTACGGACATTAAAAAAAATTAGAAATTCGTCTGAATTCATAGTCCATAGAGCACTGATCGGTCACGCAGTTTGTAGTTGGTGTCACACAAATAGAAATCTATTTCTAAAGTATTCAGAATAAGATTGATCAGTTTCGTTTGAATAATGAAGGCTAAGTTTAATTTAAACACAAAACAGAACTGTGGCTTATTAAGTTGTTTTTATGGCAAGCCAACTTAAAATTTATTCAAGGAGCAATGTCGATCCTGTATTTCCAAAAAAAAATATAAGATATCTTATATAGCATATGAGATATCTTATATACTATATAAGATATCTTATATCGTATATAAGATATCTCATATAGTATATGATATATCTTATATAGTATATGAGATATCGTATATAATATATAAGATATCTTATATACTATATGAGATATCTTATATAGAAATAAAATGTGATGCTATATAAGATATCTTATATGATATATAAAATATCTTATATCGTATATAAGATATCTCATTTAATTTTCTATATAAGATGTCTTATATAATATATAATAATAATAAATTCTTTTATTTAGACAGGGTAACATATTTAGATTTTCATCTAGTTTACAATATGGCCCTGTAAAACACATTATATATACATACATAAAACAACAGCACATCACGCATACAGAGACATATGACATACAATAAAATAGAAAAAGTAGTTAAATAGTACAATACATTATTAAGACAACCTATTATATTGTATCACTAAATATCACAGAATTGCATTTAGAACATTAGAAAAAATCACAGCATATTACAAGTCAATACATACATATATTTATCACAGGGTAATATAAGGAATATCTCTGGAAATTATATTAAACAGAACCATAGGGATAATTTCAAATATTGTACTTTAAAATAAACATATAGCATATACCATATAGTACTCGGTTTCCCAGTGATTGGGAATCCCTTACCTACTTGGTCCGCCGGTAACACATGGTATTCATGATCTAGTATTTTTAAAATAATTGGCCAGATATGCCTTTTTAAAAGCCAGAACATTTGTTGTGGTTCGTATGGTTTCTTCCAAAGTATTCCATAAAAGAGTACAAGTGTATCTAAAAGATTTTTTTGTAAAAACTTGTTCTACACTTGGGGATATAGAGCTGGTTTTTTGCAGAAGATTTTGTGGTTCTTGTGGAAATCTGGGTTACATAGGTAAATAAATTTTGTTTTAAAAATCCTGGAGCCTGGTCGTTAAGGATTTTATAAGTTAGAACACATTTTCTAAAAGTATAAAAATCGTGAATAGGCATCCAGTTTAAAGTCATTAAAAGTAACGAAGTTGGTGTACGAATTTCTCTTATATTTAGAATTACTCTTGCTGCTCTTTTTTGAACTTTAAATATTCTTTCCTTAAGCGACACATTTGTAGGATTGCTCCATACTGAAGAACAGTACATAAAATGAGGTAAAACAATAGTCGTATACACCATTTTGGACATTTCTTGGGACATGAATTTTCTGATTCGTTTTAACACTCCAGTTTTCTTTGATAATTTCTTACATACATATTCAATATGTACATTCCATGACAAACAGCTGTCAATAAAAACTCCCAGTAGTTTGGCATTGTGTACAGTTTCAATAATTATATCACCCACTTTGACACGCATCTGTCTGTGTTTTGATAATTTTTGTGATGAGCCAATAAGCATGCATTGGGTTTTTGTTAGATTTAGACTCATTTTATTATTGGTCATCCACTCACTTGCTAATTCAAGGTCAACTATTAACTTTTCTTCGACATCATCAACTGCATCACCTTTTACACCCTGTGATGTGTCGTCAGCGTACATTACAACTGATGAGTGTTTCAAACATGTTGAATAGTCATTCATATGCAAGATAAAAAATAGTAGCCCAAGTATCGAACCCTGGGGGACACCGATGTTTATTTCCTTACAACTTGATAAAGTACCTTTAAAGTTTACCGCTTGCACTCTACCGGAAAGGTATGATTCGAAAAAGTTCAATGCTATATCAGAAACCCCGTAAGCATTAAGCTTATGCAAGAGCATTTTATGATTTACGGTATCAAATGCTTTACGAAGATCTAAAATCAAAACACCCGTGAATTTACCGTCATCAATATTTTTTGACCACTCGTCTACTAAACCTGTGAGGGCCGTTAATAATAAGATATCTCATATAGCTATATAAGATATCTTATATAATTAAAGTCTCGTTACTAAATAAGATATCTTATGACGTTCTCGTTATTCAAGGGGCCATAAATCCGCCAAATAAGGCCCGTTGATAGTGGCCATCGAACTTGGCCTAGCCCTTAATGTATTTAAACTTGTGACAAGGTTTAAAGAAAATGGGTTAACATTGTTGTAGTTATTGCACGGAAACGAAGCGCGGCAGATAATGAAGTTTTTCATTATTCAAGGGGCCATAACTCCGCCAAATGGGGTTCGCTGAAAATGGTCATTGATCACTGCCGAGCCCTCAAGGTATTTAACCCTGTGACCAAGTTTGAAGAAAATCGGTTAACATTTGTTGTAGTTATTGCACGGAAACGAAGCGTGACAGACATTGACAGACAGACAGACAGACAAACCCAAATTAATATCTCCAGTTTCGGTGAAAGCGGGGGATAATAAATTCAACGCAGATGAAATGCATCCTAATCTCACATTTCTTAACAATTCTTTGGTAAATGTTATAAAAGCATAAACATCTGGGTATTTTTTTTAACAGCCATGGTTTGTGGTCTGATCACATCAATTTCATATATAATAATACATGTAATAAGATACATATATTTAGGTCACTCAAACACAAACTTGATAGGAAATCTCTAGAAATGATATACAAGTCATATATTCGTCCAAATACTGAGTATGCTAGTGTTGTATAGAATAATTGTAATCAAACTGAATCAGATCTTCTTGAATCAATCCAGCAAGATGCTGCTAGAATAGTTACTGGTCTCCGAAGAGGTAGTAGTCATGAAATCTTCTATAATTAAATTGGATGGGACACTATTAAGAAACGTTGAAAGGATCAGCTGCATATAGTGGTTTTTTTAAATAATTAACCATGTTAGTCCAAATTACCTTTCCGAAATTGTTGAACCTTACATAGTCAGAAACGAAGCTATGACCCATCATGTCCGACATCAACGTATATTTGAACCACCAATTTGTAGATCTAATACATATTTTATAGTTTCTTTCCTAGCATAATGTCTTGGTGGAATAGATCTGAATGTAATTATTATAATTTGAGATTTATTAGTGAGCTCAAAAAAACTTGTGCATCATGCCATACCCTAAAATAATGAAGATATATGTACTAAGGGTTTTTTTTAATATGAAGGGACTAGATCTTTTAACATAATGTTGTGAATATTCATAGTTTATTATTTGCTATTGTTTGAGATGTACCTCCAAGGAGAGGGCTTGTATCGGCTTACATGTTGCCAAATACCTACTAAATCTGATGGATTCAATAAAATATTTTGAAATGAGAATGATTTGCGGTAATTAGTTTAGAAAACAGTTACAAACCCTGTAATGACAGTTTGCTTTGACGAAAGAGTTTTTGATGATAGCTGCTTCAAACGATTATTTCATGATGTCTTTTTTATACAATTCTGTTTGCTTTTGTTCGGTATTTATGTTTTTGCCATATATAGACAGATAAAACAGGATATTTACAGATAGTTATAGTGACAGTAAAGACAGAGGCATTTTATCAGATTTTCGAGGCAATATGCCGCTTTTTGCAAGGCAGAAACATGAAAATTTACATATCGCAACTCAAAGAGAAAAACAGTCACGTTGACACAATTCTCAGCATAAAATACATGGTCTCTAATGTAATATGTCCATGTTATCGCATGTCATATCGGCCAACTAGTAGCCGAAGCTTATAACTGTAAACGTGATGTAAGCGTAAATTCAAGTGAGTTAAAGGAAAACAATGAACATGCAATTGCTTAAAAGTATTTAATTAAGATGAATTATTTGAATTAAACTTTCAAACAATTTTCTTTTGAAATTGGACTTTTATACTTGTTAAAATCTGTTTTAGTGATACATTCCTTTGTCTTAATACTGACCGTTTATGTTTTGCTTTGGACGGAATGAAGATGCTCCAACTCGGATGACAAACGGTGATGTTGATATTTGTTGTGTCGCTGTATCGTGGACTGGAAACATCGACAGACAAACGAGGGGCGATACTCCACCGGAGCGACATCTCACTAAAACAGATTTAATTTTAAGTAGATCAATTGTGCATAATTTGATTTTCATTTTGAATCCTCTTTTCATACCACTTTATAAGGGCCTTTTGAATTCTTTTTCAGTTCCTCTGTGATTAATCAAAACGTTCGGTGGCAGCTTGACGGCAGCATTTAAGGGTTTTGGCTCGGATTTTGATATATGATAAGTGATGTTAATGAGATACCAAACAAGGCAAGTCGAAGTATCTCGAGTTTTATTTCAGATAAGTATACAGACACAGGTTACAGTTGACTAATGTTGACCTCTTATTATCGGAGAAGGACTGTTCACAATAGAGTCAATATTATGTAGCTATAGGTATCCGGGCATTGAACTCCACCGAAAGATGTAGATCAAAACCGAATCTTTACCAAGGTTCCGAACTGAAAATGCAACACATTAGGGTAGAATTTCTATACCCTCCCATACCATCAATAATTAATATTATTGATATTTTTTTCTGCCACCACCTGCAAAATTTTAGCAAGTGAAGACATCAACAATGCAAGTGCAACACAAAATATAGAAAGACTTTAAAAATAATGTGCCCATGAACTACGGCCCTATTTGTTTAGACTTCATGCACACAACACTTATTTTAAACCTATTACCTATCAGCCTTTTACCAAAACATCTACACATTTTTAAGATACAAAAAAAAAAAACTGACGTTTTCCTGGAGAACAAATTCACGGATAAAGAATGTTTCTACTTCCTATCACAATTTTTTTTGCAAAACGTGACTTCAGTGTTACGTTATTAGCTTTTTCCGTTTTATTTTAAAATTATTGATAACAAATAACACTATATCCACATTCCATCTCTCGTGTTCCGTTCATTTACCTTTTAACATCCGAATTTATTTTCGCGGAATGCTAAGCGATTTTATTCATTGTTTGTTGCAATGTTGTACATGTTGCTATTGCAATTTAAAAAAAAATATTATCTTTTATTACTATGTCGAAACGAAGTAGAGATTTATATCATTTAACACTTTCTGTGCTAATGTGTTAATGTCATTTAGGTACATATTGCGGTTCATGTCACGTGTTGAGTCTTAAGGCTATACTTTATTTTTTTATCAAGGTAATAAATTAGGTCTGAGGGAGTGTATTTCTTCTTTAAAATTCGGCCAATGTACGATATATTCACGAAACTCATTTATATATATTATACGTGTTTACCTATGCTTTATAGAGCTCCTTATACGCACGGCTGAGTTGATATTTAATAAATATTTTAGTAAAAAATGACTTCTCTATCAAATATGAACACACATAATAGAAACACTCAAAATAAGGTGAGTGTTTAATTCGGGTATTTCTTTCATACATTGTGTGAGTAAATATCAAGCAAAGAGACTTATATACCCATGCATAAATGTAGACAGCTGCATATAAATCTTACGCCGTTGTTACTAAATGAATGATTTTATGTCAGTATTTTACCCGTGGTTTTTAGATATTGTTACATAGAAATAAGGATAATCTTGCTTCTTTGGGCCCACAATCTTTTATGCACACACAAGAACGTACAGGTATATTACCATTCCCATAAGCTTAAACTAGTAAACGGTGAAAACCTGTATTAATTATCTATACTATTCTTACCTATACCTATACCTGTACAAGCATTGTTAACTTGTTCATGCTCTTGATATCAAGTTGGTTTACATTCAACGCAAGTTGAATCTTAGTAAAGCATCCTTAGATATTTAATTGATATGAAACAGATTTTTAAAACAACGTTTTACATAAATACGTTTCGTGGAAAATGCTACGTGTATTTTGTATTACTGAATGTGAAAAGAATACAACACAGACGAAAAACCATCGCTGAAATCAGTAAAAGCATATACTTTAAACCCTCGCTAAATTACACAAATGACACAGACATGTGCATTAGTACATGTTCAAACTTACAGAACGGACGCAAAATGGTAGACGTTACAATTTCGGAAGGGAAATGTTTTAGGCGTAATATTCTGGAATTTAATTTTCATAGTACTGCTTTAAGCAACATCCTCGCACATTTAAACACAGTTGAATGAAAGGGGAAATGAAAAACAAAATCATGCATGGTAGATTTATGTTTTAACTATTCTATATTCTGTTTATCGAGTTCCTAAAAGATACATTTTTGTACAGTATTTTCCAATATTTTATAGAGTAACTTATATTATATATTTGTATAGTATTTGTATATATTTATATTTGCTTTGCATCCGTCGATTGCAATGCATTGAGAAGGCAAATGATGTTGTGCGACTATAACAACGTTTGTTCGAAATAAGCATAAAAAAGCATAACTACTCTATCGAAATGTAAATATAAATATTGAAGTATACAAATGTACCAGGCTTTATATAATTTGTGATCAATATAAATGTGTGTTTTATGAATAAAACAGCATTGACTAAAGTATGCATTGCTTAAACATGGCCAACGTTCAATTGTTGCATGTATATAATTCAAAACAAAGTATTGTTTATCATTATGCTTACCTGCTTCAAATGAAACTGTCATTGTCAAGAACGGAAGTATCCAAAACATTTTACAATATGGTACACGTATCGGGCAGATACATTCAAAATGATTTCCTGTTGGCACGACCACTTTGTTCTGATACGTTACGGTTCAATGATCGAGAGTGTAGTCTTTGTTGTATATAATTGTACGTGTCTTTTAGGCTATATACTGCCATCATGTGATTATATACTTGAACTGAAGGGAACAGTTGCGTCATAAAATCAGGACAATGTTGAATATGTTCTAAAAGTTCACATGTGTGCACGTGTGCTATATAGAGCTTATCGCACGCTTGTCACAATTGAATCGGCATTTCAAGTAAGGATGGTTTCAAAAATGTCCGCCCAATATAACTTAAACAGAAATTAAAAAGCAATAACGTCAATATAAAATAATAATAAAATCGAATGTCTTTCACTCTGTATGTCTGGAACAGCAAATCAACTTTTTTGATATTTTTTAGATGTGCATCGCATTTTTTTAGTGCGTAGTTGTTCTATTTACATGTACATCTCCGACATCTAAGTAGATTAAGTCATCGGTCACAGGTACTTTTATCAAGTTGGCTATAAATGGTTTTGTTCACACACAATAAAATGTACCCTGTACATATTTGTTAACACTTGTGAAAGCGATCGTGGTAAGTAATAATCATTTTCTGATCATTCATGCATACATGGTGTCATCTTTGTACGTATACATAATATGTAGATTCATTACAACAAGATCAACTATTATAGATATCTTTTTATCAATGAAATAAACGTTGTTTGTTTTGTTTGTGTTTTACGTCCCATTAACAGCTAGGGTCATTTAAGGACGTGCCAGGTTTCGGTGGTGGAGGAAAGCCGGAGTTCCCGGAGAAAAACCACTGACCTACGCTGGCCAGGACCTGACAACTGCCCCATGTAGGCCTTAAACCTGCGGCCAGTACCTGACAACTGCCCCATGTAGGCCTTAAACCTGCGACTCAGTGGTGGAGAGCTAGTGGTACAAAAATGTAGCAGAAAGTCAGACGCATCAACCACTTGGCCACGCTGCCGCAGCCCTCAATGAATTAAAAAACAAAAACACTTCTAAAGGCCAATCAATAAAAGAAAGGGTGGGTTGGAGTAAGAATAATTTTACTGCTCCTCAATCAAAGGTGAATGAATGATAGACTTAGTCGGTATGAAGCATCCGTTAACGTATTTCCTCTTATATAATCGAAAGATTGATTCCTCATTCACTAGAAGCCTTTCTCTCCCTTTAGGCCTATTTAATCTCATCTCCAAAACACCCTCTGCCCGTAGCACGAACATACTATTCATTGCTTAACAAACGTCTTTTAGGTACATCAGCGATATCGATTTCGCATAAAACTTTTACAGACCCACAATTTTAGGATCAAAAATAAGAACTTATCCGGCCTTTACGAAATAACTGTTAATTGGACACATACAAAAATATTATATAGAATTATGAATAATTCAGATTAAGGCAATAGCCATAAACATTCTATCTAAAAATCTTTATTTTTACAAAGTACTTAAAAATACATAAAAATAAATCATTCGGTACATGTTGGAAACTAATTACACAAACAACAGATAAAGAAAATGTCAGCCTTGCTACGCCAAGTGATAAAAATGAAATCATCCCTGCCACCCTTATAAAAGCTTCAGTTAGTCGTTTAAGTTAAATTTGTTAGACAACAGGAACTACCAGATTCAAAAGACAGTGTTTTATTCTCCTACATCACAGGTACTTCTCCGACCTTGCTCATGAAAAGATTATAAGACTCGTTTATGCCTAGGGATGTAGGATAGGGAAATTCCACCCGAGGGGCTTTCAAATATGGTAAAACCCGGGGGTTTTCCCTATCCTACACCCTTTGGCATGAAAGAGTATTTTTCTCTCATTCCAAACACCAGAATAAGCCCAGAAACCACGAAAATGCGTTTGGACTGACCACCAATTTGAAACTATCAATTTTTCCGATGAGCTTTTTAGAAAAATAGATAACATCTTTCTAACGTATTGTACGATACATCTATCGTAAAAGGTTTTAATTTCATCACGTCGACTTTTCAACATTGCTGCATCGGAGATTTCCAAATTCGTTGCGTCACGTCATTGTTGAGCCATCGTGACGTCACGTCACGGGAATTGGGGTGTAAGATTAATATAATTCATCCCTGATGTGAGGTATGGATTAATAGAATCCATCCCTGATGTGAGGTATGGATAAGGTTAGGGAGAAAAGCAATCCAGACCCGTGGGTCGGATATATTTTTCCAGCATCGCCGGAAATGCGGATATCTTGGTCTAGTATGCAAGAAAGGGTTATTCAAACCCAAGGGAGAAAATATTGAGCAGGAGACCCGGGACTTTGCCGGATGTCTTTTGCTCAATATTGTATCCCGAGGGTTTAAATAATCTTATCCTTACCTCACATCAGGGATGGATTCTATTTCAACAGCTGCTTTTCTAGTAAAGTTGTAAACTGTCCGCACATTTCTTATTTGCATATATTTACATTTGCCCCCGCGCCGTCCCATTACAACAGTGTTATAGGGCAAGTGTAATTATATAGGCTATAATTACAACTGCTCGACTATAATTACAACTGCCTGTTTCAGGTGTAGGAATATGTAAACAAACAAAATGGCCGCCTGAAATGTATTTTGAGGCAGGGCAAATGGTTTTTGTAGGAATATATCTTAAAAAAAGAAAAAATATGTAAATATAAAAAATACCTGGTTGTCTGGATGTAATTATTGTTGATATAATTACAAGTGGTCTCTGGCAAATCTGCCATAAAGCCCTAGCGGGTTTTATAGGATTTGCCAGAGGCCACTTGTAATTATTTCAACAATAATTATATCCAGACAACCAGTTATTGTTTAAGTGAAGCCCGGATGGCAACTGTAAGTGACGTCAATGACCCTGACTGACTCCAAAACGTCATAGAATGACGTCACGAACAATAGCGTGACCCCGAAAGGTTACTATAATTCCCACGCAAACCTGCGCGTCTAAGCGATCCAGACACGTGGGTCGGAGAGAATATTCCAGCATCGCCGGAAATGCGGCTATCTCGGTCTAGCATGCAAGAAAGAGTTGTTCAAACCCAAGGGATAAAATATTGAGCAGGAAACCCGAGGCTATGCCGAATGTCTTTCGCTCAATATTTTATCCCGAGGGTTTAAATAACCTTATCCCTACCTCACATCAGGGATGGATTCTATTTCTTGCTTATTACATAAAACCCGTAAAAACAGCTGCTTTTCTAGTAAAGAAGGCCGGATGGCTATTGTTAGTGACGTCAATGACCCTGACTGACCCCAAAACGTCATAAGATGACGTCACAAACAATAGCATGACCCCGAAAGGTCACTATAATTCCCCCGCCGGTCTGCGCGTGTAAGCGATCTAGACCCGTGGGTCGGATAGAATTTTCCAGCACCACAGGAAATGCGAATATCTCGGTCTAGTATGCAAGAAAGAAATTTCCTACACCCCTTTATTACCCTGGACATCACTTCACCTAAGGGAAGACAGTTACACGCGCTACAATTCTGAAATGTCACCATCGCGTCATCACTTTATATAGCGTCACAAGGATCCTGTCATCAATTTTGTCACATTTTGCATTCGACTTGTTTTACGGTACGAGAACGAGGTATAAAATACTCGATCATTCCCGTGTAATACAGAACATACATACATTAAGACAATGGCATTTACGTAGCTAGCGTTGGTTTGTAGCTTACGCGATATAAATAACTGGTTTTGTTGGATGGAATTGACAAAATAATTGACCTGTTACATATCGTTTTCAAACTTTATCACAAGTGTAACATGTGATAGTAGTAGTAAGAATAATATATGATTCTTGTGCATTTATGACAACATTTTCAAGCAAACTGTCAACGACACTTTTTCCATGAGATATCATTTTGTGATCACTTTGTGATTTGGGAAACATTATCTAATAAAAGCATTTCAAAAAGATTTAAAGAGAAAAATAAAGTTATTTGTTTTGCATTAATTTATGAAGAATAAAACATAAATTTAATGCTGTTATTTTCCTATATAAACCTTTGCTATTTCATCAATAAAAATCACTCAATTGTTTGACGATGACCTTAATAGATATGTTTTAAATAAACTTTTCGCCGATTTTAAACATAATTGATGGAAATATATAATCCCGTACCCCTACTTAAATGACGACATATGTATAAAACAGTCATATTCTGTTTTGCTTCTCGGTGATTAGTTTATTTGTTTTNTTTTTTTTTAATTTTTTTTTAAAAAAAAAAAAAAAAAAAAAAAAAATTGCAGAATGTCGGACGAGGTTTTAAATAATTTGTCAGGTCCATATGTATACATGCAACAAAAACAAACAAAGAAGTACAAGTTACTTGCAGAACACAATAATGCTTACCTGCTTCAAATGCCAATGTAATAGTCAGCAAAAAAAGTATCCAAGTCATCTGATCGTAGTATCAGCAGGACACAGAGATAGAAACGGTGGCTTGACAAATTAAAAATGATGTCACTACTGTAGCAGTGTAGTAAATACTCATGTTATTTTATGCTAAATGTTAATAGGTTAATGGGATATAGGTGAACAGCGCGGTCTCTGACGCATATACTGATGTTCAGGGCAGTAGGCTTTCATCGTGTAATTATATATTTAAACTGAAGTTTTATATGTGTGTCATAAGATCAGGACAGTGTATGATCACCTATTCATAGTATAGTTTAAGTGTGTTTCGCACAGGTGAATCGGTATTGCTTAACAGTTTGTGTCGCAGAAATAATTAGGGTCTTTATCGAAATTGAATGGTAAAAATAATCTATCGCAGAGTCGCCCCACAGCGTCTCAACTATTGTGGCCTTTCTGCTTTCAGGTGAACGATTTAACACAATAAAACGTATATATCTCGCAAAATTTAAAAAGTAAATAACAGGTTTTCAGGTTTGATAAAAATATGCACAGAGTGAGATGTTCGAGCAGAGAGTTAAGAGGTAGGAGTTAAGAGTTCTAAGTCGAGGAGAGATAGGGAGAGGGAGGGAAAGGGGGAGCGAGACATTAGTCGGAGAAAGAAATATTATGCTTGATGTAAGTTTATTGGAATGATTTTGGATTAAATCAAATTCAATTTGGATTTGTGACTTTCATATTCCTGTACTTAAAGCATGTTACAATGTACTACTTTACGACCCTAATTGATACGTGTACATGTACGTCATACCACGGACACGGTCCGGTAAACTATAGACAGATAAACCTTGAACCCGAACATTTGCTCGCCATCCGACAACTGATAAAACTTATCTAGGTATGAAAATGTCATACACAAAGAAAATATAGAGTGATACATTTCTGAAAAGACGTCCATGTCATGCGGAACAAAATAAAAAGGGGAAAGAAAATAAGTCAACCACCGTGTTCTGATCATAATATTGAAACGGAGCCAGAGCGGGATTTTCTATCACAATGAGGTCGAGCAGCGATAGTTCCCTTGCGCTATCCCACTTCGGTGATTTCAGAACGTATACTGTTAACAAAACAGGCAACAGCAATTAGTATAGTAAATCAATGAAACTAAAATACACATATATATGGCTAGTATCGCGCACAGAAACACATCATGCTAAATTTCAACAAATAAAATTCTCACGCAGCTATGCTCAATGATGTTTCCAGCACAAACATAATTTACAATAAAACTAGAGTTTGTAACGAATATTATTTGATCATGTGATAGATTTAGTGAAGATGCATAGACAAAATAAAACAAAAAAACAAAACACAAAACAAAACGAAACAACACAAAACAAACACAAAAAACACTAAACAAAAGCACGAATAAAACACAGAAAACAAAAAAAAAAGTCAGTTTTTTAAAGATTAAACACTCACCGAGTCGGACCTTCTTTCCACACCCACCATAGAAATTTAATCGTCAGATTTATCTAATATCGAACAAGGCCCGATGTGTATGCCGCGACATTGAAATAATGAAAACAAGAAATTTCTCATTGACTTCCGGTGATCTTGGACATGGTTTACATTCTTCGTAAACGATGCTAAAGCTAGTCAAAGGTCGCCTGTCTATTGAAATAATAACCACAGGTATTTTAAGTCTACTGACACTCTCACTAGAAAGTGGACCATAGATTGTCACATCATCATCCGACTCCGCTCTGGCTTAACTATCCATTTCTCTATCTCTTCGCCTGATCTGAACTACATATACTATACTACACCATCCACCCAACAATGTCAACGTAATGCGTGCACTGATGTATGTTCGAGCCTCATTGCGGTAACTGCTAACATATATGTATGTAAAGATTCAAGCATTGAACTGTTTTTGTATGGTATTTATGATCTATTTGAATGACACAGCGTTGCAAGCAAACAAATCATAAAGCTCTACACAGCTTTGCAAGCAAACAAATCATAATGCGCTAGCGCGCTTTATGATTTGTTTGCTTGCAAAGCTGTGTCATTCAAATAGATCATAAATACCATACAGAAACAGTTCAATACTTATATTTACGTTTTCTCTGCCTCTTATGTTCTTTTTTCACTTATAATTTATATTTAAAATTAAAAATGCCCGCCTTATCGACAGTCCACACAATTTCGTTCAATAGTTTGAACAGCGTATTGGCGCGTGCTCATTGGCAAACAAAGTAGTACTTTGACATTTTAACAAACACTTCAATTTTATTCCGCAATTCAGTATCAATACAATTGCGTATGATATGTCTATAGGGTGATTTAAGTTTATCAATAGAACTCTGAGCTGAAAGTTAGATTTTAAATTGTTTCGATTTTCCCCCGGAACAAATTTCGCGCATGGACAAATACAGTGAACACCGTAAATCCGACCTTGCCCTCCACGAGGGAGTTATTTTTGGAAGTTTTTGTGAAGATCCCAGGCGCGAATGTATTTGTTGATTGTATGGGAACCTGACAACGCGTGAAACTGATAGCGTTTGAAGTGAGTGATCTTGCGACGGAGCACAGGTTCGTTACAAATGTCTGAAATGTTTATGTGTGATGTGACTCATATCAGTAGGTCTGTAACATATGTGTCAGTAGGTCTATAGAATATGTGTATTTCAGACATTTGTAACGAACCCCTGTTGACCAGTGCAGTGTGACATACGATATTTTTGATAAATTGCATGAGCGTTAAAATTGTTACCATTGCCGGCATTGGTGATTTCAACCGATGTGCATTTTGTACGATATTGCAGACCTTGGTCTTGTTTTCGTTGTAATAAAAGTGTTTTATATTTTATTTTCCATTTTGCACATAAATTTACAATGACATTGTCAAATCTCACAATGCCAAGCGATATATTGGATATTGTAGTTCCGGTCAGTGTTGTATTAATACGCTAAGAATTGTGTCTCGTGATGCATGGTAATTCAAGTCCCATCAACGACACAGCTTTCAAATAGGCTATATAGTGACACTGCCATGCAAATGTAAATATATGTATATAAAGTCATCATTCTTTATTATTTCAGATTGTTATAAACATTTTGTTTTTAGTTTTGGATGAAGACTAATAGTTTGGTCGCCTCACTGACATACATATCAAACAGTATCATCGGTATATTTTCTACATCATAATAGTACAGCTTGACCCGTGTCTATGAACTGTGTGAGAACTTCAGAATCATCATGTTTTGTAATTGGGGATTGGGGTGGGGTTGGTTCGACTTTCGTCTCATTACAAGATGGGGTAGGTCAGTCAAATATTGTGGTCGGCTGAACTAAATTAAATTAACCAAGATGGTCGACGCTCATTTGGTTCGTGTCGTTCTAATCAAATTATTATCCGACTCATATCTTCGTACTGTTCTGCATGGACCTTATATAACTATTTATAGCCTGACAATTGTTTTCATGTGATAATGTTTCTGTATGTTTTTAATCGCCAATGATTGCTTTGGTTTTAAATATTGAAACAATAAATCAAAATAAGTCTTTTTATCAATTGTTCTACCTAAGGAATATCAGTGTCTTTTCACGATCTTTCTCTTCAGGGATGCATCACAAATTAGTGAAATGATCTTTTGGCAGTAGCTGAACTACAATTAACCTACCTTTGTGTGGTAATATACTAAGAACAGGGACTGAGAAACAACTTTCTACATTGTGAGCAACGTACGGGCGGGGCATATATCATCTTCAACGTGCTATATCTTAACGCACTCGATTTATCAACTTGGAGCCACATTAGGAAGTGGCACAGTACACCTCCATGTAGCATGAGATCGATCCCACTCACCACGATTGGGAGGCACGATTAGGTGCGATCTGTCACGCTTTGTTACGATGCATTACGATCTGATACGATTATCACGATCTGATACGATTATCACGATTGACACAAAACATATTGATCGTGTTGATCGTAGAAAAAGTTTGAACGTTCAACACGATTGCCACGACTGACCTCAAGATCGGATAAGATCTTATAGGAACACAACGATTAGTCCACGATTGAAATCGTGCCGCGAATCGTAATAGTTGGAACCTAGCATAAAGGAAGACCATTTGCAAATAACCTTCACGATCCTTCTTCTCTAAAAGAACTATGTAACGTTGTCGGTAAACATGTTTTTTATCATTGAAAATGCTAGTATCTGCTCACAAACCGCAGGACGGAAAAGTAGGGATGTTACTGTCAAGAAAGGGAAAAGAAATAGTCGAATCGAAAATGTTTTGCGTTATATTCAGCTAAGTATCGACCAGGCTAGCCATATCCTGTGTTAGGATTGTGATAACTCCTCTTGTGCTGACGCCTCTTGAATTAATATGTCAACTAAATCTGTCTTCAATAAAGACATAAACTAATGACTTGCGTTCATTTTCGCATACCGACGGATTGTATCTTTATCTTTCGGCATGTCTATAATTGCTCAACCGCTTTGTTGACATTTTAGTTTTGTAGCCGACTATAACTCTAGCAAAGCTAGCTGTGTACATAACTACAACCTGAAAACGTCAAACTTATTCGCATCACTAACCTTCTATCAAAAAGGTTACACGTGTAAATAATTAATAAAGTAAACTAACAAAATAGATCTTGTGAGCTCAAATATGTCTGGCTTGATTTTCGTAGGTTGAATATTTTATCGTCTTCGTTCAAGAGTTGCTTCCCTTCTTACGATGTTCAAAACATCAAAACGACCATCCATGGTAGCGGAATCTGTAGATTTTAAAGGAGGGCCCCCGGTCTTAAAAAATAAGAGTAAATACATGCATCAATGAAACTATGTTTTACATAGACACATTAACGGTCCGGCCTAAAATATCCAATCCTATTAGGTTCCACTCACCTTACCAAATCCATAACAGAGATCTGTGACATATTATCTCCTCTGAATGAACCCGTGTTGAAGGGAATATTTTTTTTCTCCCGTAATGAGCTTTTTATTTATCATAGATACATGTAGAAGCTATATGCTTATCAAACTTCCAGCATTTATCAATTGATAGTTTGGTAAATATTTGTATGTAACAAAACACTAAGTAGAGTGAATTGGAGGTCACCAACACACAGCACTAACGTTGTATTCTTTTTCCAGTGATAAACAAATGTACAGTTACCACTAGAACTTAAAAGGATTATCTTTTTTATGGTAATTTAATACGGAAAACTGATAAATGACACTCTTTAACATTATGACATAATGACATGACACGTAAACTGTACCAATCAGGCAAGGCTTACAAAGGAATCATTTACTTACACATGTTAAAATTGTATAAAACAATCATGTTGATTTACATTAATCACTAGTATAAACTGCATCACCTTCATGAGTATGTAAAAATAAGAAGCCAAGTCTGGTTTGAATATTTATCCATTAACACGAATCACAAGTTACAGCACACCGAGATAAAAAAAACAATAAAAAACAACAGAACTACGGCTGTTCATAACTTGTCACACACTTCTATTAAATAGTGTGAAATAAACAAAATATAAATTCGAAAAAAATATTTTGCAAAAGAGCTTATTGTCAAAAATAGTATAAAATTGCGTTTAAAGGCCAACATTGAATATATAGATATACAATCGACTGTCATCAATAAAACAAAACAAAACTGTGGAAGTTAAGTGTAACAAATTTGTCATAAAAATGTATGATTCAAGTCAGGAACATTTGTTTCTAATAACATTATGCTACTTTTGCGCATTGAGGTTATTTCACTGTGAACCGCGGATCACTCGACATCTTCCTATAATAATAATAAAAAGATATATACTGCGTAGTTTATCGGAAGAAGCTGCTTCCAAGCAGTCATTCGATAATTATGCGAGTTGATAGGTGTAATAGAAAATGAACTTGCTTGATTGAGCTAAACTGACACTACCATGGAAATGTTCTTCAACTTTCCAGAACTCTATATCTTAACTCTACACTGAAATATCTTCACTTCTGTTACTATTAACTCATTTACCATTGAAGTTTCATAATGAACAATTCCAAACTTTGAATTGGAATAGTTCAAATGCGTCTTTAGTGGTGAATAAGTTAAATAGGAGTTACTGATACGCGATAATGAACTTTCTGTTTCAGTACCCGGTAGGTTCCAAATAAAATTCTTAAGGTACAGGTTTAACTTAATCCTTCTGACTTCGAAACTGTCCGCTGAGTATCCCTAATCGTAATAAGATAGCATCAGTACACGAATCTGTGCGGAAACTATGTCCCTGAAATCGATTAGGGTATATCCCTGCTTGGCTTAGCACAAATTTGATCCGTCGGGAAATGATGACTCTAGCTAATGGCTGATGTGGAGACACTATTCATCTGGCCCCGTGAACATCGTCGTAGAATTCGAATCAATTCAAGATTTTATTCGAGGTGACCTTATCAGAAACATTCACACAGTGATGGACAAGTTCTGTATACAAGTTTACATGATGTCTCACATTACTCCACTGAGGATTGTTTTTTTTACTCTTTAACAAAAGGCTTCCTGGCAACTTATGCAGTTGCCTGGAGTTTTGCTTGCTGAGAGTAAGGGGCATGACCGGTATAGTGTCTATTATGTTGGGTCCGTTGGCGATTTGATGTGTCTTTTGTACTGTAGCATGAATGCAATTTTCCTCATGCTCATACGGCCGCAACATGATTATCTGAAAGGTTGCAGTCTTATGTTGTCTTGGCCCCTGATCTACTAAAACAGGCGAACAGGAATTCGCGATGATTTTTTCACTAGCCTAGTGTTCCTTAGTAAATACTCCATATTAACGTTGTCTCTATTAAACAGTTCGTTCAGCTCAGGCTTTACAAATCTTTGAAGGACATGACTGTATAGTAATTTGTAAATTCTGGCGAATTTTGACCGAAACTGTTTGAATATGCGTTACATAATTTGAAATATCATGAAAGGTAAACGTAGGAGAACTATTTATGGCGAATGATTTACGAAGTGTGACGAACGGCTACAGTTATTAGCCAGAATGACTTGGGTCGCGCAAATGATCTTTGTTCTTTCAATTAACGATCAGGAACGCAAACATGCGAACCGAAGCGCAACTTTGCGCATATTTCCGAAGCCGTCCGAAGCTTTCCGAATTCCGCATCCGGCCGCTAACCGACGCTATACACGACTGGCGAAAAACCAGGTGGGATCATTGGCCTTCTAACTTTCTCCGACTCGACACCACGTCTCATCAACATATTCCTCACATGTAGCATGACAGACTTCTCTGAGCACTACAAAGAGAGTATTCTCAGCGACCCGCCAGGAGTACTGCATGTCTGAGTACTTGGCACCAGAAACCAGGTGGCGTAGAGTGGCAGCTAACTTGATCCTGGATCCAAGGACTCCCTGTACCAGGTGTGTTGTTTCCAGAGGCATGTTGGCATGCAGAAGAATTTCTTGAAAGTTCTAGGATCTTCTCTTCTGAGCTCAACCATGAGCTGATCATAGATGCCAAATTGGCGCCGTCTCTCGGGATGCAGCCATGGTCTTCTGCAGATGCGACGAGCTCTGGCTCCTCTTCTCCACCTAAATTGGCCTCTTATGAACTGGTGGATGTTAAATTATTGCTAGAAAACTTCTTGGTGGGCCATATCAGCCACATACTGCAGCCTCAGGCGTTGTATATCTTCCATTTTGACGACGGAATATCTAATAATCTTGATATTTAGCCTCCTCCTTTAATATATGAAACTCAAAAACTACTCAAAACTCTTGAGATACTCAAGAAATGTAGATGCGTTATGATACGCGTGGATTCGTATGTCGTAGTTCCCCTTCGTAATGACTCGCATACCATGGGATCGTCCTCGATCGCTTGCTATGCAAATTAACTGATCACGACCTGATAACTTGCGACCTCTAACGCCAGTTGACGAACGCTATGCGAAGTTTTTCCGATTGGTTAACGTATTGAAACGAATTTTAACGAATGATAGACGAAACTATCATCCGCCACAAACTTTTCAACATGCTCAAAATTTTCCGACGAACAAGACTAATCGCAACGGACACAAGAGCTCACAAACGCATCCATACGAACACACTAACGATGTACAACGTACATATACTAATGGGAACGAATTTTACTCAAGTCCTATTCGCCAGTACACGCAAGTTGACGTCGGGGTTTTTTCGTCTTTGCGTGATGAGGCCTTTAACGCCGATATTTTGACAATGGGCATCCTTTATAAGCGCCATGGACTGCCCCTTATTTGTGCTGTAATGTATGCCTGTCAGTGTAAATAGTTACACAACACATATTACAAACCAATGAATTGCACAAGTTGAAGTACTCTGTCCCAGTGTCTTCAAAGCTCTTAGACTATGTTCTTATGCAAGATCTAAAGTTCACAGCTCCCTGGCGGTTTATAAAATCCGGAAACCATATCTCCACAAGTTTGTTGCAAAAATGCAAGGCCATTGCTTGTTTCTCATTAGAAAAAATAAATCATGTCGCAAAGCTACATTCTCCAAGTTAAACAGTGTCTTCAAATTGTCAGGAATCAACTTCGATAGAACGAGTCGCATCTACGTGTCTCATACGGTCTTCTTTTAGTTTTCTGACATACTTTTTGATGCATAAGATTGACGATAGTCAATTGTAGGTCTCCATTACCCCCAACCAATGTGTTCTAGTGTACCCTGTTGTTCGACTACAAAATAACAATTCTGTTGTGTTGCGACCAATGTTGCAAATGTTGCAATGTTTGAAAGCATTATCTTAAAAATAAAAGATATCTCACACTCTTACTTTTCATTCATCAGCATGAAAAGTGGCTTAAGATAAAAATGACCAAGTACCGACATTTGATTATAAAGTCGTTAGTACCTATGACGACGGTTTCATCATAATTCGCACCTATATTTACAATGAATGTGTAGGAGACGTGGAGGAACATGACAAAGCGGGACGAGGCTGAACATTGCAGAACTGTAATTGCAGGTTTCCTTAACATGTATTCAAAATGCGAAGTCAATCCCGTATACAATATGATGTTAAAGGATGTCTTCGATGTTTATGAGATATATTATGTGTTAACAAACAAGAACTCCACATGATTGGATGTATCGCCTGCACAGCCAACTCTATTTATAATGAGATTATGAAGACGGGATTTGTTTGTATTAACGGTGACTTTGATCAATCCAAGGGACGTCAAGTTTTCGCACGGAAACCTTGTTTTGGACAGTCAGTGTGAAGTTTTGAGATTGATCGGCCCAATGTAACTGGACTTATCGCACGGAAGAAGTTTTTCTATTTAAAGTAACCGCGACATTGACCTTTGACCTTTGTTCCTGAAAAGCAACCCCAAGCAAACGCTATTGGTAAGGAAGCATTGTAAGAAGCCCGAACCTAAAGAAAATAAAGTTTTCGCACGGAAACAGATTTTCTATTTATAGTAACGATGACCTTGACCTTTCACCTTCGAAATTGAAAAGCAATACCAAGGAAGCAGATTTATTAAATAAGCACTAGATGAAGTTTGAGTTCAATCAACCCAAGGGAACTTAAGTTATCGCACGGATACCTTTGTTTCGGACGACGCTACCGACGACGACGACGACAAATACTACCTATACATTGTATGTCGCCTCGCATTGCAGGCGACACATTAATGGTCAATCAAATATTTTTTTATAAAAAAACTGTCAAAAGACATGTTATGTAAACTTTTCATGGTATATAATATAACATAAAGATATCTTCTTTAATGAATCATGAATATCACAAAAAAGATATAAGATATCGTATGAAATACATTTCATATCCTCCATGAGATATATCATAAAGGATGTAAGGCTTCCTACATTGTACATATATATATTGTTTCAAAGATATATTTCAAACTACATAAGATATTGAATATACATGTATCACCAAAGGTAGCTTATACAATTTTGTGAAATTCATGGTTACAATTGCTCCTTGAATCAGTGTTAAGTTGGTTTGTCATAACCGATGCATGCGAAGCGTTCTTAACAACATATAGAAACATGCAATTTTGTCGTGATTTAAGTACTTAAAAAGTTACAATTGAATAAGACAGGATAATTTGTTCTTCAGAGAACAAAAGACGTGCCTTTTTCTTAGTCGTTACTTCAAAGCATCAGGGGCAAAATATCATAAATATAAAAATCAATTAGTTATTAAACCCTTTTCGGATCGGTTCCATGCTAGTGTGTGTTTTTGTAGTTTCTGAAAACTTTTTATGAATAATTCACTGCTAGGGTTGACTTGACGTACATATTGTATACATTTTATTCTATATGATCGTTTAACTGGTGGACAATCTGAACCCGTATGGCACTATCAGGAACAGCACATGATGAATTGATGACCATGCACGTATTACCAGTTAATCGAATACATCCCGTTAATCTTTCGGACACTGCTATCTTCTAATGCATATAAAGGTTACTGCCGGATACCATGATTGTTTACTAGCCAGTCAGCGCTGTATAATACATCATTCTGTCGTACTATACTATGGTGTACCTTGTAAAATAGCAACGTTCTTTCTTTATAGTTATTATTTAATGTCACAAAATAAGACAGAGCGTCAAATCCTTTTGACATTTCAATGTTTTGTGATGAATGTTATTTTGCAGAAAGGATAATTGTGGCAAATAAGGTTACGGAAATGTTGACATTCCGTTTATTGTTCTAGCTGTAAACCCGATGATCGATCATGGCACTTTACAGTCAAATGTTAGAGTGTCAAAAATCAATGACACTGTAAAGAACCCATCGCAAGAACATGTTTTATGGGCTAAGATACAGATTTTCTCCGGAGAAATGTTTCGGAGCCATTTGCAAAATAAAATGTATTACATTTTATTTATCTCATTTTTTTTTCAAAGACAAAGACAGCAGATAGTCACCTATTGTTTATGTGTTACAGTAATTGACAATTGCCACTGTTGTTTTCTTTTATCTAAATGCTGTTGAGATGATGTGACACCTAGCACATTATACTCGTTAACTATTTCGCCACAGCCTAATTTTTTAATCGTCGTACAAAATAGAAGACATTTATCATGTTATTACCATATAATACCCTATTTGACCAA
Source organism: Mizuhopecten yessoensis (assembly GCF_002113885.1). Lineage (NCBI taxonomy): Eukaryota > Metazoa > Mollusca > Bivalvia > Pectinida > Pectinidae > Mizuhopecten > Mizuhopecten yessoensis. The sequence continues at coordinate 589,165 of NW_018405595.1, forward strand.
TCACCTACAAATGAACTCCCTCGTTTTTCAATCATAATTAACATGTATATCATATTGTACACATAATGCACTAAACGGGTAATACATGTAACATACAAAGAGTATCATTAGATGAAGCAATCTCATTGTGCACTGATACGCTTCTAAATCCCGTTCTGACAGGCTGTGAGCTTGTCAGCGACACATAAATGGATTTTTGATCATGAATGGTTTATTTTCAGGTTCAATAGTTGTCAGTTTTTAACTTCCCTGACTATATTATATTTCGTCAAGTGAATAAGCTATATAATCAGTGTAAAAAGAGAGAGTAGTTCACAACAATGTTGCTACTTATGTTGGGCACGAAATACATGTATATATCCTCATCAATATAACACGAGCTACATTGCCGTGTACATAAAAGTAAGCCTACATAAAAGTGACCGTATTTCATCCCAGTTTTTACCCCATATTCTGTCATTCAATTACTCTACGTGATGAAAAAGCATATTGTTCTTTTCGTGCTTGAGCGTGTAAACTAGAGTAGGAAGCTGCAATCGGCATAGTTTTGTGACTCTAACAAACCCAATGTATCCCTCGCCTCTCTCAATTCTTAATTTAGTATCATCCAATGTATCTGTAAGGCTGTCGGCATGTGTGTACACACATTAAACGTCTTTGAAGATGTTTTGTGTATTATTTATAGTTCTGTTAGACACAATTCCATTACAATCTGAGCACCGAACACCTGAAAAACCCGGGGCATCCTATTAGTGTTTAAAGGATCTTCAATATATGAAATATTATATTCAATTTGAATGTTTTGCGGTTTTTCAAGCCCCCTGCCTTAACATATTCCTTGACCGTGGAGGTCCTCTTTGAACGACATGTCTTGGCTTTATTTGATTTAACCTTGCCTGTGGACATCCTCTTGGTAAACATTTTCGGTTTTTATTTGATTTTAGCCTTGACCGTAGAGGCTAGGCCGTCATTGTGCGACATGTCTTTCTTTATTTTTGGTTAGCCTTTCCCTACAATGCCACATGACTGTATTGTAGAATTCAACTTTTCTTGAAATCGATGTAATTATGGAATGTTTGTAACATTGATAATTAAGAAATAACTACATTGTATAACGGTTCCTAAATAGCCTAGTGCAATCTTATTCAAAAGCAGTGGGAACTGTTTTTAATTTCTATTTATTGAAAATTGTAATTTTGCCACTATTGTTTGTGATATTTGTAAATAACATTTCAGTAGTTTATAAGATTCGTGTTTTTCACGTAGTTCTTATTGATTCAGAAGTAGTCGAAATGATTATGTCTCCATTCAAGATTACTAAGGGGCGATACCCGACTTCAAAGCTAGTCAAATATACCGTTATGCGACCGCGAAATTCTTTTGATGTACATCAAAGGTTCAAACATATCCTCTCGTCTTATCCACAATGTGGCCCACACTGAGGCTTACAGTTTGCTATGACATTTACCAGGTGTGCATAGAGCTAATATGAGCGTATCCCCTGGAGTATCGAGGATGTAAATGGTACGATTTAGAAAAGGGTTTTAGAATTGCCAATGTTTGCAGTTCACGCAAAGCGACAAAACTCGACCCACAGTGCTGTTGGATGCATAAGCATATCCACTGCACCAGTAAGCTTTATAAGCGGACATTTTACGTTTTCGGTTAACTATTTGTACTGATTCTCTGGCAGTGCACGCTGCCAATAAATCCGTGGGGACAATGGGAAAGGAAAAGTCATTTCAACTGTCGTTAAGGTGGAAATGAACTTGATGACATTCGTTTTTCTTCGAATTAACCGTCTGGGAATATGAAGAAAGTGCAGGTGTCATTTTGAAATGATTCTCACGGACCAGCTGGCGATGGCTTTACAATGTATTGCATTACATTCAAGTAGACCTAATCCCCATCGGAGAAAATTTGCGAATATATTTTTCCCCTCTGACTGTTCTGCCATTTTATGAACGGTTATTTTTTACACTCGTTAAATTATGTTTGTTTCGCAACAAAATTGCACCTGTTATCTTTTTATTTTAATTTGTTCCATGTAAGAATTTTCCCTGACAGCATTACTACAATAAGTTTTTTTTATATAAAATGTGTATATCTTTGTAAATACACTATTATTGATCGTCAGCTATCTAGAGTAATACCTAAAACAATTCTCAAATGAAAATTCAATTATCTTGGCGTCCTTTTTACGACGTACATAATGCAACAGTTTTATCAACGGGTGTCTTAGGTCAAGAAGTCCCCAACATTCCATCTTATACTCCCGTGAGTTAGGTAATGATTTTGCCCTAACGTCTAGAAAACACTCATCAATTTTCATTTGATGTAAATACGACGGATACTCGATAATCCCAGCATCTTCCTCCGCAGCAAAAAGCGGCTGATTATTGATGCGACTTGACTACAGAAGGAATTTCGTATAAGAAGTTGGATTTATCCCTTGAGACAATGGCTTCTTGGTAGAGCATATAGATGGCAGGACGTTGCAAGCCCGGCTGGTTATTTATCATAAATGTTATTATGTAAGTGAGGTAAGTATCGTTCATCATACACAGTCGATGGTTTAACCGCATGGCTGATTATTACGTTGCTTCGTTCGTATCGTATCGTTCTCGTTGCCAAAGGTAAATGAATAGCATATCATTGGCCTAACACATTCAATATTTCTTTTTGTGGTCCTTATGCTATTTCCTTACAAGGAATTATTGGATATTGATCATATCATCCATACAAAGCACGAAATCAATTGCTACTGTGCTTCGACGTGGTCAAGGTCTTGTGAACGATCTGTGCTTTCACAGAGTTAGATGAGATAAGGATTTTACATTGCTTGTCGGCCCTATTTGATCAGTAACCTTTTCGCATATTCCTCGAAGTTCTTTGTTATCATATAGACGTAGTATAGCGTATCTAACGGAAAATCAAACTAATTCACTGATTCGGAATGTCTCATCGTGTAGGCTAAACCCTTTGGGCCTCTGTAGAAAACATGATCAAATACTCTCCCACATTACGCACACTGTATTGAGGTGCATACGCGTATATCCGTTACTTAGTTACACTAGAAGGTCAAAGTGGATTCTTTCATGTCAAAGCAACACGAACACGTATTTATCGTAAAACGGAATTTGGAACAATTCTATTCCATTTGTAATTGAATTTAAAAATGACAATAATATTTACACTTTTCAAGTAAATCACTAAAATAACCAAATTGGTCGTAATAATAGCCAAAACATAGAACATCAAAATTGTCTATTACGACTTGAAATGGGACTGGATTTAGTAGAAGGTACAAAGATGTAGTGTTCTTTCCCTCAAAAAGGTGTACGAACTCTTGTCCGAACACGAGATGTGTCATCTTGTCTTTGTATAACTAGACTCAATTTTTGAAGTAAGAACTATTCTATTGGAGACGTTTCAAATTTCAACAGCATAACGAGTTTCTTCTTTCGTCTTAATATATCCTATTGGACATCATGTGACAATTAATATGTCAATATACGGTGTAGGCGGCTGAGTTAATGTGTAATGTAAACACGACTGACTATTTGGACAGCCCTAATAATGTAAGGTTGTTAAAATGTTGGACAACTTTATCAATGATGGAGAGCTTGTAGAACAACCGGACACGTGGTGGCTGGATCGCGGGGTAACCCGATTAGTAGCGGCTAGTATAATGGGGCTACACGATAAGCAATAAGAATGTTGGTGGCTAGATAATGGGTCAACTAAATTAATAGTCGTGAGAAAGTGGGACTTTTAATTAGTGGTAGCTGAATAAAGGAGTATCTGGTATACTCTCGAAACGTTTGGTAAAAGTATTCTATTTATTTTTATTTTTTTTCTCTTAGAATAGACATTTTAACGACACAACAGAACTCTTTTATCAACTTTGCAATACACCTGAACATTTTACAAACGAGTTAAGGTGACTAGAAAAACGGTTCAAACTCTCCATCATTAAAAGATTATGCGGTGCATTAAGTAGCATATTAACATATTGTAAATATCAGACACAAAGGAAGCATACTAACTATTGTATTGTAAATAGCATTACATATGCTATATAAAGAATAGTTTCAAGCCAAAATACATCAACAAACAATTTTATTTAATGTAATATACACTTACACAACATTTAGTGCACTGCCCTGTAACGTGCATCGTCAGTTTATTTGGCCATCCGTAACCTTATCACATACAAATTTTAATATCGGACTGTGTATTAACGTTTTGTTAATTACTTTATATATCTAAGTCTCGAGAACACGAAAACACGATATGTGACCATGACAGTCAACCATGATTGGATATATATCATGAAACAATGCTATTCAAACCTGCTAAAATTCCCTCATAACTAAAAACTATTAATCAGAGGTGCCCTTCTTTTGCATTTCAGTATATTTCATGACTGTATTCGATCTTTGTAAATTCATTGGTGAGGTACATTTATTAACTGACAATGTTCATGTTATTTCTTATCATTATAGTCCAGTTACAAATGGTTTTAAGCAAAATAACCCATTTGTTTTTAACCTATTATACCTTCAGTGAGAGTCACATTGATCACAGGAACTGATGAACTCACATGAACTCACAGCTACACTGCGAAAATGGGGATATTCTAGCAACGACTTTGCAGGTGTCAAATATCGACCTGCAAATATAATTAACTTCTACCAACAAAGATGCCCGTATGTCTAAGCTTGCTGCCAATAGTTTAAACAATTATATAATTATGATTATATGGAATTCGACATTAATCTAGATATGTCTTGTTAAGTGCACACCAGGCAATGTAATAACCTTACGTAAAATAACTTTGCGTTGATCATATGAGAAGAGAAAACAACTATCTAATACTGGTTTTGTGTCCATTTTGTATTGTAAAGGTCATTTGATCGGTTTGTCGACGCTATGTATTTATATATATACATGTGCATGGCATTGTCACTAGATAACCAACGTGAAAGCTGTGTCGTTGATGAGACTTTAAATGAAATCCGCCACCATACACAATTCTCAGCCAATCATCACTCGACAATAGGCTTTTCATTTATTGAAAAAAAATGTGCAGACTTTCGATAAGGCGGAAATATTAAATTTTAAATATATTTTTTAAGTTAAAAAAACTGTTAAAGGCGGAGAAAACATAAATTTAAGCATTAGCGCGCTTTATATTGCTTGCTTGCAAAGCTGTGTCATCAAATTGATCGTAAATGCCATACAAAAAAAAGTTCAATGCTTAAATATTTTACACCCTGTCCTCCTTTCTTTGTTTATATGTAGAAATTTCTCAAACTGGTTTGCTATTGACGTTTAGCAAGAGATAAATTTACAAAAATTATGACAGGATACCATCGCATAGTGTCATCACAAGATACATAGATCTACGAAGGTTATAACCTTATTTATTACCCAATAGTCTATACAAATTATAATTAGTCATTGTTGACTGTTTCAGGCTTTTTGTTTGTAGGGGTGAAACAGTCAAAACTGTTTTTGCGGTCCAAGCAAACTGTTACCCTGTGCGTTTTCGATGCGCAGTAATCCCCTCTTGAGAGCTGCGTTCAAGCCGGTGACTGCGACGCAAAACTGTTAATGCTGACGAAGCAACGGCGAGTAAGTTTTAGGAAATAACTGAAGACGATCTAATTTGTATTTGGTAATAAAACAATTGTTTCAATGCTATTTGGCAGTGAAATGCTTGTGTTGACACTGAACATTTACATTAACATGGGATGAGGGAACCAAAACCGTGATTATCAATAGAAGAGGAATGCAATTATGTGTATCAATATATACTTCAATAGTATATCATTTAAACATACCTTTTACTGAGCCTTTTTATTGAGATTCGTTTTGCAGCTATTCTCAAGGTTGTTCTTAAGCGGGAGGTGAGGTGATATTTTGAAAGGTCCCTGCATCATAACATAGATTTGACCAATATATTTAATTGATAAATTAACATAGGGAGCAATTTAATCCTACAGTACACAATATAAAATTGTTAAAAAAAAAACCAGAAAACCATCCACGCATAATATATAATAACACACACAAAACAAAAATACAGCTGGCTCTGTTTCTGTACTGCCTGTAGCATCACGTGAAATTATGTATCTCTAGTCCAGTGAGTAAAGTTCATAATCATGTCTTGTCAGAAGGAGGAAGTGGCACGTGCTTGGATGAGAACTAACACGACTGGTAAACCCCAGTCTTGTGAGCACACCTCCCGCGGGTAATCAGCACTCCTCGCGCATCGTTTATTTGTCAATAGATCATCCTATTTAATTGTCATTGTTAAAAAGCCCATAAATGTACGATAGGTTTGCCGATAGACGGACTCATCACGATTGTTTCTCTGTAGAGGGGCTTTGTGTGATGTGTGAGGGCTCCCTTGAGATACTTCAGAGAAGGCTCAGTAAAGGAGAACGGAAAGCAATCAATTGTTAAGCAGGATTAACCACAATATTTCATAAAATGTAATTGTCTATCCAACCATCGAAAACCTTTAATACGACTTATCCATCACACTTATGAAGAGTGGTCGTATTTATCTACAATCTCATTAAAATAAGGCAATATATCTGATATTGTAATGTAGTGCATACGTACCTCGTATTGTTTGTAGTTCTGTGCTACAAAATTGAAGTTCAGTTTCGTCTGAGCGCCATCTTATTGGTGGTCGCCATATGATATTGTACAACAATGAATAGAAACTCTATTTGTGTATCTACATATTTAACGATATATTTGTATTTAGCTTGACATGATCTCAATATTTATCAGAAGTTGTATCAATATGAATCTTGCTCTGCTAGAATGAAATAGGAGGAAATGGTGTTTATATCTCCGTACCGTAACACAATGCTAACATCAAGAAGGTTAAATATTTACCTATGCATTCAGTATCATAATGATGTTCTGTTAATTTCTGTGAGCACGAACCCACGCCAGAAACACGACCGATATCAGATTCATCATATTTGAAAGTTGTACAGATAATACAGTGTAAGCATAAGGAGTGTTCAATATTGACTGAAATACAGACGGCATAGTAATCTCCTGTTACCTCTATATATTATAATATCACATTACCCACGTGCTTGAATGCTCTTTGCAATTAATCATTTGCGACTACATGGGTAGATTGTTGGGCGTCTGTAACTGTCCCCGTTACAATAATAATAATAATAATAATTCTAAGTTTATATATACCGCTTTATCACAACCTAGTTCGTAGGTCGTCTCAAAGCGGTTCACAAATTATTATCCGTGGTTATAGGGCCTTTGCAACTAGCCAATATCTTGTTCAACTCCCTGGGAAGCGTACAGCCATTTCGGCGCTGACAGCTAACATTCAACAATTCTAGCACTGCCCAACCACGTAATCATTTACAGCCGAGTAGATTGAAACAAGCGGAGTAAAGTATCTTGCTCAAAGATACTGTACAACACAGTGCCTTGGCGTGACTTGAACCCGCAACCCTTATGTCACGAGCCTGGCGTCCTCCCCTCTAGACTACCGTGCTTCCAATAAGACAATAAGAGCACACTCCCTTTAATATAGTATTCTGTTATCACCTTAATTATTTTATTATCATATCACGTTTATGTATCGTAATTTGTACAATATAAAGATATAGTTTGTGCTGATATAACCTTTACGTATTGTGTGTTATCGATTTGTTACCCGAACATTTTACATTCCCCTATTACGTTACTGTATTGTATTTTCATATTGTCTAGGTAAACTATTTAATCGTCGATCTTTACTGTTTTTAAAAATATTGGTCAATCTTGCTCAAATGGTATGTACACTTGTAGGTGTATTTTTGCATCTTTGCCACTATGGGGGCAGTTTTTGGGAACTTCTGTAATGGTCCCCCATTACAATTAGTACTTGTTATTGTATTATATTATCATCATACTATCGACTTAAAGTATTGTAATGTTTTTCTGCTGTTCCAATATGAGTTGAATTTGTGGTTATAAAACGTGAGAATCGAAATAATATATCTTTATAAATGATCAGTTCGCAGAAAATATGGCTTTGGTTACTGTTCACTACCAACGATATAGCATCTGAATAGTTTCAATACTGTGTTATTATCCAAAATTTTAATAGCTTATTCTTGAAATATGGATTTGACAAGGAATCATGTCTTTATTGTTTGAATCTTCAAGTTCGGAACGAAATATGTCAAGTATTCCCTGATACATATGTTCGATATGTCTTTATCAATATTTCAAACATCTTACTGGACATACACCACTGTTGAGGTAATATGGATGAGCTATATGATCAGTGTCGAAATGAGATGTTACGGTTGCTATAATTACCTATATACCGGTGTGTAGTCGACCTAGACATTATATGTTGGACCGAATGAACTGACAGTAAACATAATCATTTGTAAAGATATATGGTTTTATGATACTCAGTGGACACAAAGACATCCAGTAAGGCAACAGCATCTCCATTAGGAAAGTCTCAAGACACTGTCGTATATAGCAGACAAATGACCAGCGATTCCAACAACTTTTATCTATGGACGAAAAGACAATTTTCCCGTATTTTTTCAAAATTTGTTGGTAAAAAAAGCCATATATGTCAAATGTAATGGCTGTCCTTGACACACATTTTTTTTTTTTATTTCTCGCATATAATTTCAGTTTCTTGGTATCATTAGAGAGAAACAGATCTATTGTTTGATGTGTTTGGATTTATAATATCACCCCTATTAGACACTCACTCCCCAGGGTATGACAGTAGCGCGTGAAAGTAATAATACTATGACGTCACAAGAACAATCAGATTTGACTTTTCAATCGCTTTTGGAGGGAGAGGTAGTATGCAAACGACATTAAAAGCAATATTGTCAAATGTACATACAATGCAGCGTGTAGTATTGGTATGTTGGGAAAAAACATACCCTATCTTGATAGTGTAAGAGAGAAATCCAAATCTTACCCCTCGAGGCATCTCTTATTGTCACTTCGATGTTTGCTCCTGACATCACATATCGACTCTATATTGGATGTGTCAATGTTCGTTGAAGTTATAATGGATATGTTTTCTTCATAATTTGCGATTAAAAACCAAATATTAAATGTGTAAATAGTATCAATGTTTTTGTAATGTATTATGCGTATGCAACTTAAGTAGTGTTAACGGAGAGATCATTCATACATTGTTATTATTTACATAAAAGACAATATATGACTTAATAAAAGGAAAACCTCATATTAGAATCATGATCATAAACAACATGTAAACACATCACTCAGACAACAAAGCTAGCCGGTATCAATTTTTGCAGATTTTTTTATTTTATTTTTTTTATCTTTTTAAGTCAAATGCAGTCAGTTATAAAGGTATACAAATTTTCTAAGATATGTTTTGTATTTATTGAATCTATAAAAAGTAAGTATTGTACATATAACATTGTTTTCGAGAGCCCAGACAAAATTCACATGCACAGACTAGATGTAACCGTTCCGTATGGTACATGTGTATGTATAGCTCCGTATATGGCGGCTAAATGTTTATCTTTAACCCTGTCGAGTGCACGAGTAACACTAGGGAAATATTTTCCCCCGACTTTCCCCCAAGATTATTTTCGTTTTTGGCAACACAAATGATACATCATCTGTTTCCCTAGGGTTTGGATAATCTGTTCACTTGTCTATTTCTCCATGTCAACAACATTAAGACAGTTCTTACTGTGTTGAGATTGAGTCTTAGGGATAGCCGTTGTGTTAAGATCTGGTGCTTTATAATAAATTTAGTGCATGTAGAATATTAGAAGAATTATTTTAATAAATTAGTGGTATAAAAACATTAATACGTCAGGTTTAATAATTGGATGCTTATTTTTCAAAACAACATTAATATGCATTCTGAAAAATGAAGCTTTGTTCAAATGAAGATACTAAAGATAGTTTACGGTATTATTTATATAAAAAAAAATCTCCGTTATGTGGAAAAACAAACGTACTGAATGTATCAAATGCATGTACAAACTGCAAGTAAACAATTAGAAATCTCACATACAATGTTCAATGTACTTGAAATATACACATGACACACAACAACGCGATCCTGTAGTAATGTATTTCAGACTTTATGTTAAAGACGACAAACATCCATCACTAGTTTCAAAATGAATGAAGCCAAGAAAGAATAAATCTAGTACAGTTCCAAGAACCAAAATTACAACGTTGGAAGGAAATGTATCATTATGCATTTAAGAAAACACCCACACAAGTCTCCTTAACACAGATAACCAAGGGCTACCCATTTGATGATTAACGGAAAAGCTATTACTCAGAGACCCAGGATACAAGCTTGACCATATGTTTCAATTAAACCGTCACCAGTATTTCGATGATTCATTAGGCTTCGGAACAAATCTGTTAGTCCTGTCCGCCCTCTATTTTTGTTTTTACATTAGAAGTAATCCCCGCACTTTGTAGAATGGAAGAATGCTACACTTCTTAATGGTATCTGTGATATAAATTATATGACAGAGGGAACACTTTAAACGCCAACAATGGAAATATATAACGATGTTACCAACCATGTACTTTCTATCGACGTCAACCGGTTTGAGGTTTAGTGTGTCACCAGTGTAAGGAAAACATCTTACTTTTGTAAATGCAACTTTTCTGTAAATCGATGTGTATGTATCCATTTGTTGTTGATCCTATAATGGGTCTTTCACGAATTTAATGAGCTTTTACTAAAATAATGTTGATCCCAGTAAAACTTGTGCAATTGTATCTTATGATTCAATTGAAATATCTTTCAATGGGTGTTACACTAACCATAATTTTCTATCAAGCAGAGGGTTGAACACAATTGCAGATCAGATTCACACTAATAAGCAATCAGAGGTTACACGAATGTGACCGTGATTTATGATAAGGGGTTAACCTTTTTGATGAGGTTTCCAGAATCAAATCCAGGACATTACCACCACTGAATAATTAAAATGAGAATGTGCGATGTTTTCATTTTTCAACAGCTCTTGAGTCGCTTTAATTTGCTTTTTTTGTAATCGTTATTCTTTGGAACATCCAACAGATATATCAAATATGTCAATTTGCCTTCGCTCGCCTTGGGATCGTTGCGTTCTCTTAATAGAAAGATATTTAGTTTGAGTTAAGAGCTAATTATTCTTTATCTTTTGTAGCTTTTTTATTCTTCTTGATAGAAATGTTTGGGAGTGTTGTGGCCTGAGCTTTGTACCGATGGAAACATAAGTTTGAATACATATCTGTACTGGCTTTCAAACACCAAGCGTTTCATTGTTATTTTGGAGGGGCCGCGATAGCCTAATGGTAATGGCGTCTGACATTCTGCTGCTGCAAGCCCTCCACCACTGGGTCGTGGTGTTTTTATCTCCGGGAACTCTGTTTTGCCCCAACCATCGAAACCTAGCAATCACCATAGCTGTTAATAGGACGTAAAATACAAACAAACCAAACCAAATTGTTATTTTGGTGAGCGTTACCAGGCAATTATCTCTAAGAACTTACGTCTATTTGTAACTAACCCTGACAATAGTGTAAGCTGCGATGTACATGTAAGACATTCCGGTACTACACTGAAGATCCATTTGTTTGTCGCTATTTTGTACAACTCGTAAACACAAATTTCGCTGCCTTGTTGTACAAGCTACGATAACATCTTTATAAAACTTGATCTGCTTCACCGTCAGCAAAATGTGGGGCCTGCCCTTACTGTAAACCATGTTTTCTATCACGCTTCGCTTTGTTACTCACTGTGTTAAATAGCATTTAGGATTCTAAATATAAGCAGAGAAAAAAAACCTAATATGCTAGGCTGACTAACAACCAAACATTTCATTCTTTGAATAAGCCAGAAAACTATTTTAAGTAAGAAAACAAATCAGGATCTGGAACTCACTTCAGCCACAGTTTTATACTTTTAGCATAAACAGGGTGTCTTGCACCTTTTAAAGAGGTATTTGAAGTTGCCAAGTTGTGTCCAGAAGCAATAACTTAGTATTAAACAAAGTATAAAAGAAAGGGAAAGTGCGTAATGAATATGCGTTGGATGAAAGTGTACTCAAATGAGTAAAGTTGTAAATTTCAACTCAAAATATAAATTAAAAAGAAAATTATTGAGAAAATAAACACTTTTCATTTTAAATGACATACAAGAATCCACTGACCTAATCTTCCGTTTATAAAAAGTGGGAACAATATTTGAATAACGATTGAATTTCTGTCATATTTCATTCTTTTAGATATGCCTGTTAAATTCACACATGTTTTCAAAAATAGAAATGGCAATATTTTGGTTATTTTAGCTCATTTTAAAAACATCAAATTATAATTTTGGTTTAACCTTCTCCTTTTGGTCCCCAAAATACAATAGGACATCTTTGAATAAATTAAGGAGGTGGAGATCCGGATAAACTGGGACCCAAAAAGGGCCTAATGGATACTCACTTCTCGTGCAAAAAAAATCCATTTTGGTCCATTATAAGGAATAAATCGGTTTTTAAATTTAAAGTGTCTTTTCACATTCTTTTATGTTTCTTTCAGTTTTAGCGAACGACTGAGACAGTGTTTATAAACATTTATCGAAATAATCCTCACCTGGTTGAGAAGACAGAATTTTAAGGAAACATAAAACCAAAATGTGACAAATATAAAGATTGCTGCAAGTCTTATATGTAAGCAATCAGGCTTGTATCTAAATTCGGAATGAGTAGTTTAGTTTTTTGATGATTGTATCTGATACTATTTAGAGTTCAGTCTTCCTATATATTCGTTACTTGGCTGTGCCAGAATAATATGACCAAATGGGAGTGTCATACCACTGTGCCCAGGATATGTCATATCAGAAATGGCACTTAAATGTGGACTTTGAGTTGCCCGATCACCGGTGGCCACGTATTCATGATCTTAGCGGTTGGGAGGACGTAGAGCTCTAACCGTTCAAAACTAACGTCTGCCAACCATTAAAAAGATATTTGTAAGACTTATACAATGATAATACAGTGAGCAATGACGTTTGGACAGGAATATAAGGACATATTTGCAAATTCTATATGTATTCTGCTTGTTAGCTTGTCATACGGCGATTAGAGGCGTAGCATTTTGAAACGTCGGTTTGATTGTTTTGGGATAAGTTGCGTCCTTGAACAATAACGTATCGTTAACGGAACCGTGATTGTCTGGAATGGTATTTATGCTGGTAGCTAAATGACAGATTGTAGTGTAATTGAATTTCAACTGGGTGCGTTATGGAGACGAAATTTGAAGCCAGGGGTACAACAAGATAAGATCAGGCAAATAAATGTCGTGTCAACCGAACTTTGCTTTAACAAATCAACATCCAGGAGTTGGATTGACTCACATGTCGCTCGTGATGAAAATCCAATGCTACAGCGCTGCATTGTGGTTTCATATGATATGATAAGACGTGACAATCATTAGTTACCTAATATTATGACGTCATAAATAACCTCATGACGACATAGCTGAAGATATAACATTTCTTATTCATGAACACTCATTGGTGGAGTAAAGATAATATGAACGCATTTTCTTATCCGATGTCTTCAAATATATTTTTTCCGATAAGATTGATGTCAATCGAATTCGGGAAACCCCTCTAATAGAAATCTAGATTTGCTCTGTTACAAATCTTCGGCATTTATATTACGTAAAGAACCGTTTTAATTTCAACACAATCAAAGCATATTATATATCGATTTTGTTCTTTTCTAGTGAGAACATAGTAAAATTTAAATACTTTTCTGATATTTTTGAAAGAGAATATCCGTGTAGCGAAACGACGTCTTCAATTAATAGTTATGATAAGTTTAAAAACATGTGTTGAGTCGTAGCCTCAGCGAGAAGCAGAAATATTTCAATGTGAGTGGATTTTTTGTTTTTTTAACATTTGCTACGTCTTTCTTTCTGTAACCCGTTTGACCCGAATCTATTTTGGCAAGCGTAGCGAAGCTGACAAATTTCTAAATTATTTCCTTTATTTAATTAATTTCCATTGATTGAGTGCTTTTTCGTCAATAACGAGCGATTATTTCAGACATTTTAAAAAGTACATGTAATCGTTTGCTAGACAAGGCCTTGACAAACAGTACATTTGCAACAAAACACCTGGCCAGTCTGTAAAAAGAACTGCGTAACCAGGTGAATGATTGACATATCAAGTTTCGCTACCAGACATACAAATCTAACAAGCAAAACTTGATATGCATTTCCATTAGAAAGTGAGCATCCGTATATGTGGCGATGTCATGCTCTTAACTAGAAACACCACAGTCTGACATTTGATAAAATAGTTCGTATCATTTGAACGGCAGTTCACCTAGCTATACTTACTGGATTGAGTTTATTTAAAAATGGGTTTTAGAGGTACAACGCATAAAACCATATGTATATGACTGTGCCTATTTTAAGAATAGATGGGACTGTCTCCGAACCATTGTTATACGGAAGTGCAACAGTCTCTACGAGAGGACACACTTCTCTTTCTATTTTGTTCCATATCTTTTTATCCTATCAAACGTGACGGATCTAGATAAGGAATGTAGCCTCACGAACTTCATTAAATGAATCAGACACACCTTGTGCGTCGTACAACGAAAAGCCAGTTTATGGCCAACATACAAGTTTGGGGTCAAAGAGAACATCTGTCAAACATTTCCTGGAATAAAACAAGAGTTTTTGACATGAAGACACAGCTCTTTGGCTTCATTTTGTATATGTATCGTTATTTCAGTACCCTTTCATTACCTTGCATATTGTTATACTACATATGTACATTGATGTATATGTTTACGATAACAACACGCAACACGACAGCTTCAGTAGCAAAACGGACATTAGCAAAAGGCCAAAAAATGGAAATAAAGCTTTACTCGACAGCAAAACTGGAATCACTTTCAGTGCTTCGATTACAAAATGTAACTCACTCGTTTCTGTAATCCGTTTGTATTGGCGATGGTATCACGCATCACGTGATGTTTTGTTTTCAAAACGCAATGAACAGGTTTTCCACAGGAACAAATACATTTTATGCTTAAAAGGATATGGCTGTCCGAAACAGAAATAGCTTTCAAGATTCGCATAACCTTCATAATATTCTAATCTTTATTGTCAACAATTTATTATCTTAACAACATTCATTTGTTTATTGTGTTGGAGTTTTACATGTCCAGCAACACAAATATGCAGATCATCTAAGGTCATAGTACCCAAATCGGGACTCTTGAAGGCAAAAGTCACAAGAAATTTTCATACTGTACAAAGAAGTATTTTGGAATCGAAAATATTGATTTAAAGATGCTAATATACCAATAAAACATTATATGAACTTTATTTACTGCCACTTATGGTTACAATCACAGTTTTAATTTGTAAATGATGACGAAAATGTAACGTTCTGAATTGATGCGCCATGCGACGTTATTGCTTTTCAATTTTTGTATGTGGCTTTTCACAATCCTACTTTTTCACGGTAGTTTGGAAAAGAAATTCTTTCAAAACGACCATTGACTCTTAAATATTTCAAAGATATGCCATGTTCTGCTTAATACTTTTTTCATCTAAAAAAATATAAGCCAAAACTGGTAGGGGTGACCCGATATAGGTACAGATACACCTGTTTCGCGATTATGTAACCATGACTATATTTCCGGCCTATTTATAGAACCACACGCCCGAAATATCAACTTGTTATCAAAATGAAAAGATAATGATGTCTATTTAACAAAAAGTGAACAAAATTTACTGGAATCGGTACTCTGGTATGAAATACATCATTATTTCACTAAAAGGTGCAAACCAATTTTTATCCTATTAAACAGTACGTAATATGCTATTGATGAGAGGAAAAATCATCAAAATGTAAGTGGTTGAACATTTTCAAATGTTGGGTTGAATTAGCCTATGGTTGAATTGCCGATTTTCGACTTTCTTTAGATAATTAACAAAAAAACGAGAGTATTTGCTCGGTATGTTGAGAATATGTACACAGATATGAAAAAAAGTGAGAGAAACACTTTTTCATAAAAAAAATCCAAGATGGCTACTTCACAAGTCCCCGTGGTTGAAGACATTGGCTGACAA